>NW_025208572.1:0-14138 GCF_004010195.1 Chiloscyllium plagiosum | reverse complement strand
GAGGAAGGTACAGAGATACTTGCGTCTAGACTAGAAGTGATTGAGGTTCACAGGGAAGAGATATTAGAAATACTGCAGAGTGTGAAAATAGATAAGTTAGCTGGGCCGGATGGGATCTATCTGATGTTGTTTAACAAATGCACTGCAGGAAGGTACAAATCAAGCTGATGCTAACAACGGCTCGTTTTGAGCTGCTAATTTGCAGTGAAGTGGCGGCGCCAATAAAAGGTGTCCGCATCTCGTCTAATTCCACATCCAGAGCTCGAAATGACCGGAGGTCTCTCGCTGAGTATCTGCAGTGTCTTGCTTGGACGACACCATGACACTTTTTCACTGGAGTGGATCATGAAATCGCGTCGTGACTGTGAATAAAACGATGGAAACTTCAGGCAGAGAAGGAGGCGACCCTGAAGCAGGCAGCTGAGGACAAATGTTTCTCCTTTGCCAGTGAAAGGCACTGCTTCACAAATTGGAAACTTCGAACTGAAGCAGTGTTGGTGATTATCTTCGCTGCTTGTTCAACTTTTTAATTCTGATTCCGTGAAAGTCCATGGCATTACATATCGACATTCTGCCAGAGCTAGGCTTGTCCCTTGAGCCAGTGGCGTAATGGATAACGCGTCTGACTTGTTTCGCTTTAACCGTGGTCTACGTTGACGCTCCCCTGTGAAGTCCTGGCGGGACGTCGCCTCTGTGCTTCCGCATTTAAAACTTGCATTTGTCCTATTGTCCATTTCAAATTCCAGCTCTCCACAACGGACACCTCCGTCAGTTTGGGGGTATCATACTGTGTGTCTCCCTCTGTGGGTGAAAATGAGCATGAGTTCCTCAAAAGACATACAATTCGTTGTGGAAGTGTCATACTTCTGCCCCATTATTGTGCCATTTAAGAACATAGGATAACCTCATTGACATTTGCCCAGGAAACATTAGAACACACGAGACTTTGGGCCGAAGTTGGAAACTGTGACTAGAATAGATGGCTCTCTGATTAGCCGCAATGCACACGGGCGGAATGGCCTTTTCCCACTTTGTAAATCTTCGAAGACAAGTTGAAAATAATCTGAAACGGAAATGTTCAGAAAGGGTGTTTTATTTACACCAAATACGATAGTATCTATCGCCTTGTCTTGTTATTTACTTGTGAGGATTCGGTCCACTCAGCACCGTGGCCCGGATCGTATTCCCGCTCATGGAATGGTTGTATTGTTCAGCAAACATATCGGTGTACCAGTACTTCTGCCGATTTTCCGATGCTGGCAGGTCATTGGCTTTGTCCAAAACATTAAGAAGGTTAACATAAAACAAATAGCTGCAGTTTCTGGAAATCTGAGCCAAAAACGAAAATTGTTTGCGGAACGCAGCAGGACTGGCAATAGAAAGGTCGGCTTGCCTGCTCTTTGGATGCTGCCTGACCTGCTGTGCTTTTCCAGCATCACTCTGATCTAAAATCTGGTTTCCAGCATGTGCAGTCCTCACTTTTGCCGAGTTCCTTCAGTGTCGTTGGTTCCTAATTCAAGAACTCCAACTCTAGCGGTTTCATGTCTGTACCTCCGTGCTGAGGAGTTGAAGAGTGAAGAAACGTAACTCACCCCCTCCATCTCTGGGGTAATTAGGGATGGAAAATGAATCGTGTCACATTAAAATATATCTAGATGCGACTTAATCTTTGTCTTTTATTGGGAACCGTCTCTTTCATTGTAACCATAAGGAAAGAACATTTCGTTCGCCAGAAAAAGAAATGAATATGTCACTAACCTTTGTTTGCTTCAGGTCCAAGAATACTCAGATCAATAGCTCCCTTGCTTACCTCTGCTGGTCATGTTCGCAAAGAGATCTAGCAAATTGCCAAGTGTGATTTTCCTTTCAATAAATAATTTGACTCAGTTTGGCTGCAAATATCTTTTCCTACCTTTGTGCTTTTCTTCATTTACATTGGTGTCTCGCACCTTACAAATGACAGCAAAGGTATGAAAGGAGATGGAAGCATTTAGCTCATCAAGTCAGCGAGAGCTTTCAATGAGATCACGGCTGATTTGGTCAATGCTCAACCCTGCTGCGCTGTCTGTCGAGTGGTTAAGGCGATGAATTAAAAACCCATTGGGTTTTCCCCACGTAGGTTCGAATCCTGCTGACTACGTTATGAATGCTTTCCTGCTGGAACAATTTTCGCACAAAGTTCAGAAAACCTATTCTGCAAACCAGGCCGGGAATTTGATTCGACTTGGGAAACTCGAGTTCTTCATCAGAAATGTTCCATATTTAAAAGATTATCTCTGTTTCTCTTTCCAGATACACTGCTCGACACATCGGGTTTCTGCAGTTGTTATTGAACGTCCTGAGCAGAAGTGCTGCTTTTCATTAGATTCCTTTAATCCCTGCCCTCTATTCTCTGACTCGGGTCAGTGGCAACACTTCCTCCTGCTCGTCAAAGTGCTCATTCCCCACCGCTCCCTCTCTCATCATTACAAACAACCGCAGGAAAATGCCACTTAACCATCTTTGTTCCAAAGTGAAACTCACCAGCCTCGGGAATCTCTCCACCAAACGGGACTTCTCATCCCTTGACATGGTGCAAGCCAAAGGATTGTGAAGAGATACTGTGAAAATATTGTCAGTTGGCAGTTGGAAAAATGTTTAAGAAGCAAACCATATAATTTAGATTCCAGCTTTGGAAATCTTGAGAAACTCTTTGGGAAATGGAATCAGAGGAGGATGAAGAAGTGTGAACTGTCGGAACGAGTAGAGGACGGCCTCCGTGCTGAGGAGTTGAAGAGTGAAGAAAAGTAACTCACCTCCTCCATCTCTGGGGTAATTAGTGACTGAAAATGAATCGTGAAAATAATATCTAGATGCGAATTAATCTCTGTCTTTTATTGTGAACCATCTCTTTCATTGTAACCATCAGGAAAGATATTTCGTTCGCCAGAAAAAGAAATGAATATGTCACTATTTGTTTGCTTCAGGTCCGAGAATACTCAGATCAATAGCTCCCTTGCTTACTTCTGCTGGTCATGTTCGCAAAGAGATCTAGCAAATTGCCAAGTGTGATTTTCCTTTCAATAAATAATTTTGACTCCGTTTGGCTGCAAATATCTTTTCCTACCTTTGTGCTTTTCTTCTTTTACATTGGTGTCTCGCACCTTACAAATGACAGCAAAGGTATGAAAGGAGATGGAAGGATTTAGCTCATCAAGTCAGCGAGAGCTTTCAATGAGATCACGGCTGATTTAGTCGATCCTCAACCCGACTCCGCTGTCTGTAGTCATGGCCGAGTGGTTAAGGCGATAGATTAGAAATCCATTGGGGTATCCCCACGTCGGTTCAAATCCTGCTGGCTACGTTATGGATGCTTTTCTGCTGGAACCGTTTTCGCTCAAAGTTCAGAAAACCTATTTTGCAAACCAGGCCGGTAATTTGATTAGACTTGGGTAACGAGCCTGGCCAGGTTTTAGATTCGGAAGTAGGTGAGCACTTTGGAGACAGCGATCACAATTTTCTCATGTTTACTTTCGTGATTGAAAAGAGATAGGTGTACTCCACGGAGCAAGTGTTTCAGCTGGTGGAAGGGAAATTACGATGCAATGAGGTAAGATTTATGAAGATTAGAATGTGGTAGGAAACTGCAGGGGGTGAGCACATTAAAATGTGGAGCTTATTCAAGGAAAAGCTCCTGTGTGTCCTAGATAAGTATGTACCTGTCAGGCAGGAAGGACTTATGACCATCTAGAAAAGAATAATCTGATCAGGGACAGTCCAGCACGGTTTTGAGATGTGTAGGCCTTGCTTAACGAATCTTATTGACTTTTTTGTTGTTGTGGTGTATATGGGTTTCAGAAAGTTGTTCGTTAAGGTTCCCCACGATAGGCTATTATACATAATGATGTGGAATGGAATTGTGGGAGAGATTGCAGCTTTGATCAGTAATTGGCTTGCCAATAGAAAACAGTGTTGTCGTTGATGGAACATGTTCTTCTTGGTGTCCAGGTACTGGCGGCGTACCACAAGGGTCGGTGTTAGGTCCACTGCTGTTACATGAGATCTAACCTTGCCAAACAGTCTCCCATGGGGAACATTGTTGAACGCCTTACTGGAGTCCATATAGATCACATTTGCTGCTCTGCCCTCATCAATCTTCTTTGTTACTTCTTCAAAAAACTCAATCAAATTTGTGAGACATTCCTGGGAATTCCTAGAGGCATGGCATTCATCCACAAACTCCATCAACAAACACATCGACCTGGACCCAATATACCAACCACTACAGCGGACAGCTGAAACTGACAACCGGAAGCGACAGGGACAGACCACTATAAACACCGGAGGAAACATCAAAGAAGCGCCTCGGAGGAGGCTCCCAAGCACTGATGATGTCGCCGAGCCAGGGGACGAAACGTTTGCAACAAAAACTTCCAGCTCGGCGAACAGAACCACAACAACGAGCACCCGAGCTACAAATCTTCGCACAAACTTTGAAGCATGATTTAAAAATTACCTCAAAGCATATCCTCGTTGCGAACTTTGTGTGCCATGCATCTGCGAATGAAGGTGTGTAGATATTGGTTCTTGGCAAAGAATTTGTGTGGGCGTCAGTCCAGCAGTCACTAGTAGCAATACGTACAAACGGCAAGGGCCACACATTCGACTAGAATAGCACAACAATAATAGGACAGGCCAAGCAGAAGACAGCCAGACAATTCCTGGAAGCAGGGCACTCATCCACGGATTCCATCCGTTGGACCCAATCTGCAATCCCAACAAGCGGAAGCAGCGGGAATGAAACCAAATGAATTCGAACCAAAACATCAGAGCAGCGCTTCACAGGAACCTCTGCAGCGCTGAGAATGTCACCCAGACAGGCGAGGAAAAGTCTGCAAACCATCTTCCTAGCGTCACCGAACTTTTCAGCAAGAACTCCACAAGCATCCGAACTTCACATTTTTCTGCTCCAAAACACTCCGCTTTTCCACAACAGAGAATTGCACACTCAACTACCGCGTTTAAAATGAGAATACCAGCCCCTACACTACCAAGGGCGGCAGTAAGAGCGCGGGGAAACAGCTGCCACTGTCATTCCACAACTACAAACGCTCTCTTTGAAATGTACCTTTTCGTATGAATGTCGGGGCAGCAGTAGAATATGGGAACTAAACAGCCTGCGCTGTGTATTCATATTCTGGACAATGTGAGTTCTTCACAGTTTTCCCTGAAAGTGAGTGGACGTCGTTATTTCACAGATGGAGGCACCAGCGCACTGTTGACCTAATTTAATCGTGAATATAATTGGTAATATTCACTTTGCAAGGTACATTTTTCTGTTTTGTTTTATGTTACTTGAGCACTTTCTGTTACTTGTCAATGCACTAAATCTCCAGAATGTCGGGAAGCTCCGTTTGGAATTGCTTCGGTGCTATTTGCGCGAGCAGTTCTTGACATACACGTCTCGCACTGCCTCACAGACAGAAGTAATGAGTTTGTGTGTCTGATATGACTCTGCCTTTTGAGTTTTGCACCTGGTCCACGTTAAGAGCTGTCAGTTTTTGGATTCACTGGAGAGTTGAGGGGACAACACGATTTGTGAGGTTTTTTTTTAGTCAACGAAATTATTTGATGGAGAACTTGGGAATGTATCAAGGAGAATGGTCATTGTCTGTAAATGTCTGGAGAACATTCCTCTCTTTGTCATTTCAAAACATTACGCCTCAAGAAAAAATAAAATTCAAGTACGCTGACTTAGTAACAAAAAGCATGCGTTTTTGCAAGTGGTCTATTCAATCTGTTGTCAGGTACTGGAGTGTCACAGAATTGCCGAGCACGGAAGCAAACCTTCCTATCCAACTTGCACCTGCTGAACAGATGACCGTAACTAATCAAAACATATTTGTCAATATTTGTCCCTTATCTCTCCGAACACTTCCTGTCTGCATACCCCTTTAGATGCCTTTGAAGTGTTGTGAGTGCACCAATCTCTATCACAAAATGTGGCAATTTATTCCACACGCACAAAAATGTCTGTATCAAAAACAAGTATCGCTCACATCCCTTTCAAACTGTACTGCTCTCACATTAAACTTATGCTATCTCGCTTTAAACTCACGTGACTTCTGAAAAAGTGCAGATTGACTATATTCTCTGCTCATCTACCTCATGATTTTGTAAACTTTTCCAAGGGCATCCCTCAGGGCTGAAGCTCCAGCGAAAACTGTCGAAGAATATTCAGCTTCTCACTAATGTCCACACCGTGCAAACCTTTCAAATCGTTGTAAATAGTTTTTTTTAATTATGCGAAGGTATTCATAGAAAGTGCCAGGGGAAATTGCCTGAAGTGAAGCGATGCTGAAACATTAGTCTTGACAGGTTTGGCGCTTAGTTATCGTCAGGGAGCGTCGCAGAGTAGTTTAATGCAGGTAAAAACAATGAATGCAGATGCTGGAGACCAGATTCAGGATTAGTGGTGCTGGAAGAGCGCAGCCGTTCAGGCAGCATCCGAGGAGCAGTAATATCGACGTTTCGGGCGAAACCCTGTATTCCTGATGAAGGGCCTTTGCCTCAAACGTCGATTTTACTGCTCCTCGGATGCTGCCTGAACTGCTGTGCTCTTCCAGCACCACTAATCCAGAGAGGTTTCATGTGCTGGGTTTAGGGTCCAGTCTCTATTGCGTCGTGGGTTTGAAACCAAACGTTGCAATAGAACTACAGCAGGCAGCTTTTTATGATAGAACTACACAGGGCCTGATATTGTTTTATGGGTGTGTTTGTTACTCCTCCGGTCCCTCACCCTCTCTGCGATAAACACGGGTACATGAGCAACTTATTCTTATAATAATGAGAACTACTGCTGTCCACATCCTCTCGAGCACTGTGCGTTTGGATGTGTACACGCACAATTTTGCTGCCAGTTGCTGTGTCTCAAATGGTCAGAGCATTTGGTTGAAATGTTGGTTTTCCTAGCCCACAAAGAGCACAGAGCTGTACATCTCTACAACTCTATGACTCTAAGTATTGAGACCGATCATGTACTGACGATACAACCACGAGAACTCATCCATGATTGACCCTGAGTCCGCAGTGAGCGAAACGGTCACGTGCAGCAGAATGTGACCCCACTCTCTACAAGCCCCCGCTGCCAACAGAAAGGGGCCACGACCGTTTCAATCAGCGGCTTCCTGCCCAGACCTGGGACACAGCTCATGGAAACTCCTTCCTCAGGAACGGCTGTTACCGTGTGAAAGGGTAAAAAATTCTATTTCAAATTGGAAATGGCTTCAGAAGATTGTTCCTGTTTTTAAAAAAAATTATAATCAGAATTCCTGTCTCGAATATGAGAAGTGGTAAACCTTGTCGGCAGGTAGAACAAAGAAAGTGTTGATGGTGAGGACTCTGTCTCTTCAGCAGATGGGATTCCCTGAGGTATTTTCCCGATTGATTTGCAGTCTGCCAGATTGTCTGGGAATCACTTCGGCGACCTAAGGATCAGGGTCAAAGAACAGAGAATCGTAAATCCCGGGGCAAGGCCTAAATGGATTGTAATGGTCTGAAGGAATAAATCTGAGAATTGAAAGACTTAAATAATGTTATCGCAATGGGGAGGAATGAACGAGATTTCTGAAAATTGCCGTGTCAGCTGAATTAAACTCAGCATGAAATGATAAATTAACCAACACCAATCCTGTCCTGGCTCGCTCAGTCGGTAGAGCTTGAGACCTTTAATCTCAATGGTGTGGGGTCGAGACCCATGCAGGGCGCTGTTGTTTGTTAATATGTTTGCTGCTCTCCATTAATGTTGAAAGAGCGAATTCGCTCGCTGAGGCAGGTTTTGTTGACACATTTTTTCCTCCGTTTTTGATCATCTCTTGGTTTCTGAGTGAAAACTGTCTCCACTGTACTGCAGGCGCAAGAGACAAGGTTATCAGTTCAGCCGAATATGCTATAAACGATGTCCCTTCCAAAATGTGAGGTACCATTCCAAACATGCCCCAACCAAAATGTCCAGAGACGTCGAATGCGAATGGCCACATGACAGTGACAGCTGCATGTCAAATGGTGCTGCAATAGAATTAACTGAATGTGAATGCTCTGATGGAAACCGATTGGAACTCTCCCTGAAATTTTCCCAATTCACTCGGTAAATGATGCTGTTGTCTACCCATATGCATTTACGTCATGAACAGCTGATTGTCAGTAACAGAGGTGGGGGTGATGCAGGATAGTGAGGTTTCCGTGTGGGTCAGAATTGACTTGTTCGAACAGGGAATTCAAACGTCCACAGAGCAGACATAGCTGATTGGTCCAGGATCACACTTCTCCCTTCTGTTTCAGTTCCAACAAAAGAAATTGCGGGAAAATCTCAGCAGGTCTGGTAGAATCTTGGAATGGAAAACGGAGTTAAGTCTTCAAGATCAGTGACAGTTATTTCTCCATGTCCATCTACGTCTACCTTTTTATTGAATATCTCCTGACTCTCAACTTTATGCTCAGTTTCTCTTTTATTACTCCGTCTCTAAACATTCTCCCAGTCTCAAAATTTAATAGCAGTACTGTTTCATCTCTCACCTCGCCGAGTTATGAGAGGAGGACTTCGAAATGCACGATTAACTCTGTTTCTATTTCCTTAGGTACTGGAAGGCCAGAGACCAGAAGGCATCGGAGGACAGTTAGAGCTTTCAGCCCATCTGGTCTGCCGCCATTCGGTCATGACTCATATCATTCCCAAACCAATTTTCAGCCTTCTATCTGTGACACTTAGCTCCCCTGAATTTAGGATCCAGTCTTTTTCCCAGAGTGCGAATGAAACCGTCCCCACCGTCTCCACATCTGCTGGCAGCTGTTACACTGTATCTGTGTGTGATCGAGCTCAGTTTCAGTCCCACACAGCAAACACGTCTGTTCTGAGCAATGCAATCCCCGCTGCATGACAGATCGATCGGGTCTCTGACCCCACGGTTTTTCTGCGAGGCAGTAGTTAGCTCCTTCACCACCCACGGCAAGGACCGGTGCTTCAAAATGTGGGGACAAAGAACGATAGGCACAAGAGTTTGTACAGGTTCGGTCGAAAGGGTTATTGTCAACATCAGTGGAGTCCCTGCTTCAGAGTCTGGGTTTGAATCGCCCAGGCCTAGATAAAATTCCAAGTCAGGAAATGAAGATTTATTTCTCTTCTTGTGGATAATCTGAATGAAAACCATTTTCTGCTTCCACAGAGAGCACAGACCCAGTTCTGCCAGAAGGAATCCAGTGATTGATTGCATCCAACTGGAATGTACTGCAGGGAAACAGACCCTTCGTTCAAACCTGTCCATGCTGACCGTAAATCCCAACCCATTTTGGTCCCTCTTGTCAGCACACGGCCCATATCCCTCCAAACCCTTCTTACTCATATACCATTTCAAATGCCTCTTAAATGTTGCAATTGTACGAGCCTCCACCACATCCTGTGGCAGCCATGGCAGCACATACACGAATAAATTGTCACTGCAAATCCCCTCTAAGGATCTCGCCTTTCTGAGCTGAAACTATCTCGCTGTCCATTCAATGTCGCTATGTCTAATTCTTGGAACTCCCTCACTATCGACACCATGGCTATATCACTGTGTTGAGCACTTCGAGGACGAAGTAAAGTAACTTACCATCTCAATCTCTTGAGTAATTATGGTTGGGCAGTGAAGCCTATCCAAAGAGTGACGTGCATTTTCCAGAATTTCGTTTGAAAAAGCTGCAGTTTCCAAGTGGACACCCGAAAGTGGTCCGGAACAAGTGTAAAGTTTCGAAGGGAAAGTAGGATAAACTGAAAGTCAATGATGACTGGGATGAATGAGGCAGGAAGTGAGTGAGGAGTTGTTGGTACAATGATCAATGTCAGTGTTAATGGTTTAGCCCTTACTGTCCACTGTTAACACCGACTCACACACCACTCCTGGTAAATTCACCACAATTACCCTGGTCTCTTGGTATGAGTTTCCCTCTGTGCATATTCACGCGGCAAATCGGCCCAGGGATGATGAACGCATACTGTTTATCCTGTCAGGTTGAAGAGGTGAAGGCATCCGTTTGAAATCAAAGCAAGAAGAGATTGCCTCTTCCTGTACATTTTCAGTGGAGAGTCACCAGCTGTGAACTTCTTTCCTGCACAAGCGGACGTTGATATAAATTCTCATCGAGCAGCTTTATTACAGAAAGGTGGTCCGATTAACAGTGATCGTATACTTCATTAAATGCCCTTATTGATTTGAAGAACAGTGTCTGTGGTTTCGTCAGTTAAAGCATATGGTAATAACCAGGCGTTTATGTTGTCAAATGCTGTCAAATGTCCTGTACATTGAAAATTCATTGTTTAAACTTCTTGTAAAAGCCGTATTGTTTATCCAACATCGCGACAGTGACGGCTCAGCATGCTTCTTGTGTTTGAGCTCAGACCGTTGTTATTTCGTGCTACTAAGCCCTACCGCCTGATGTGGATCCATTAATCTATGTTCTATCCTGCTAATTCAACGCAGAATTCTTTTTACTGTGTTCGACAGGGATTTGTCTATCTCTTCTACTATTATGCTCCGTCCGTCTTTTCAAGTTTTTTGGGAATAATGAAGAGACGCAGGAGACACCGCAGACTTGCAGGACAATGTTTCAGTAATAACGCATCCAATGAGATAATGGCTGTCATTGTCTACTGTCACCATTCATTGATTTTAGGCAAACGGCAATGGCATCATAGAAATCCTATAATTGGAGTGAAACTGCTTTTTGTTCTGATCTATTATGAATACTATTTAGAATTGTAAAAGCTCATAACGTTTTGAGTGAACAAATATCACCTGACCTCAGACCTGAGTAACACAGACATTACGTGGAGACTGTGAGCCCAGTTCTACACACTCTGGCCGTGGGGGGCGGAGAAAGCCACGGAACAGCCTCCGATTTTAACACTTTTCCAAGAGTAGAAATGAAAAATGAGGGATATTGACAGACAAAGAGTGGGAGAATGTAGAAGAGAGTGAGGTGGTACAGAGAGACAAAGGGAGACAAACAGAAATTCTCCATTCACCATGGCTGCTCATCGACATAAAGGAGAAGAAAAAGATAATGAAGGCCAGCCTTTCACCAACGCAGGGCAACAGCAACAGCATTACGGCCGATAAAGGAATTTTGCATTTTTACAGATGACGTCTGTCAGCTAATGAGAGATTCTGGTAAGTATGCTGTACCGCGAAGTGAAATTGACAATTACCCAGGCAATAAAACAATAAAAAGCATAAGTAGCCTGAATCTGTGATATGATACATTAAATCTCTTTGTCTCCACAGATGCTGTCAGGCCTGCAGAGTTTCTCTGTCAATTCCTGTTGTTGATTCAGATTTCCAGGATTCGCACTTCTTTGTTCTATGCTAGTCTGAATCCTGTTTGTGACAATACTCGATTAATTGCCAGCTCCACACAACATTCCCTGCTTTGGGAAGGTTGTCAACAACATAAACGGTCAGAGGAAATCCCCCATTGCTACAGAAGTGAGAGCACTGAGTCCTTAACAATAGACCTCCACGGAAAGTGAAATATGGCGCTGTAAGTTTTCTCAATGAATCCACTTTTACTTTTTTCATTTGTGATCATTTTAGCTGCACATCAGTTTCTTTCTTTCTTCCATTTCTGTCAGCTTGGAAAAGGCCCTTCCGCCCATCTGCAGTGCGGATCATTGGACATTCATCTTTTCGAGTCCAGGAGCGACTATTTCTTGCAGGACCTTCTGCACTGCATCTCGGGTGGGGTGGGTGCGAGGCTGTACCACTATATTCACCTGTCTATAGATATCGGAGAAGGGTCTATCTATTCCACACCACCAGGCTTCCTCATCGCTCTTCTGAATCTTGGTTATTATTACCCTTCCCATGGCACCTCCTTCTTTGATAACAGGAAACCGATATCCCGTGTCAGGTGTACCTGTAGCCATGGTGGATACTACTCAGTGCCAGTAACTGGGTACACAAGGATCTCTGCGTAAATATTTATTGCCTTATTTATAGTCGTCCTGGTTACCAACGGGCATGGGTGGCATGTAAAGGTCAATGTAACATCCTTGGTTAAGATTACCATCTGCGGTTGTATCCAAGACACCCCTGCCTTCACGACTCGTTCTGCCATGCAGCCCCATATTTCTATAAGTCTTCTAATCACTACTTACACTTATTTGGATCCGGTGTTATCCGATGTCTCCTCAAGGTCAGCTACACGTTTGCAATGGCTGGCGTGTATCAACGTGGCTCTTTCGGTGATCTTAACAGCTGTCTGTGTTGTAGGGAGCCCTTGGAACGATCGCAGCCAGCTCTTCGCCTTCATGCTTTTGCTCCTGAAGTCTTTCACCACTATCCAGTCTTCAGGTTCTAGATTGTGCATCTTCCCTTCTGCTAATTGCGGTAGTGCTGCCCTTCTTTTGATTCTGTATTTGAGACAGAAGTATGGAGAGTTTTATACCGTAACATAACATCTCGTCCTCACAGTGGTCTGTTATCTGTCTTACAATCGATCTTGGGCCAATTCCTGTATTGGGCCACCTTCCAAACAAAATCTCAAACGTCCTAAGATTTACTCTTCCTCTCCTTCATCGACATTAGCACAACTGGAAATGCCTTTGTCCATGTCACCTCTAGTTCCTCACAACATTTTGCCAATTTATTTTTAAGGGTAGTTTTCTCTCTTTCCACTGCCCCACCGCTCGCTGAGTGGTAGGCACAATGTTGCCTCACCTTTATTCCCAAGTAATCACTGATCTGCTGTAGGGCAATATTTATAAATGGCTTTCCATTGTCGCTGCTTAGCCTTTCAGGGATGTCCCATCTCGGAATTATTTCAGTTAGCAAAGCCTTGGCTACCGCACTGGCATCCTGCTTCGACGTGGGAGCCCTTCCACCCGTTGGGAAAACATCAACTATTACCAGACAATGCCTTTTCCCTTCGCTGGGTGTTAGTTCAATAAAATCCCTCTGTAAATGTTCAAAGGGTCTTTGGGATTGGGGGTGTTCTGCCTGATTCATTTGTATTCCCCTCCCCACATTATTAGTGGCACAGATAATACATTATTCACATTATTTTTATGAGTAATGAGTAAATCCCTTTCTGTACCAGCGTGCTGAAATATTGTCGTACATCCCCACTTTTGACACATGGTCCTTACCGTGTGTTACTTTGGCATAGAAAGGGAATAAAGATCGTGGTAGACAGGGTTTACCATTGGGGTCACACCACACCCATTCCCTCATTCTGCACCCTGCCCTTGTCCATTCACACTTCTCCTTCGATGTGGCCTGCGACTGTAACTCCCATAAGTCTGCTTTGGATTACAAATATTTGACATACACATGTCAAACTCATCACTTGGCGGCTGATTGGCTGCCGTCCTTGCCACTCAGTCTACATTTTCATTGCCTTGAGAAATTGAATCATAAGTTTTCCTGTGGGATTCACATGTACATACAGTGATTGATTTAGGCAATCGGACTGCTTTGAGGAGGTCAGAGATAAGGCCATGTTATGTGATTGGCTTTCCAGTGGATGTCAAGAAACCCTTGTTTTTCCACAGGGATCCCGAATGCATATCTGCTGTCGATGTAAATATTCACTGTTTTTCCTTCAGCCAATTTACATGCCTCACTCAAGGCAATCAGCTCTGCTGCTTGCGCTGACAGATGAGAAGGAAGTGATCCCGCTTTGACAACCTCGTGGGTAGTTTCTACAACATACCAGACACTGGCCTATCTCCTTGCTACTGAATGCTGACCTATCCACAATAAAACGCCGTATCCAGATTCTAAATTGGTGAATCCTACACGTCTGGTCTCGGGCTTCAAATGTCATTAATTACAGTGACACAGTCATGTGGGTCTCCGTCTCCTTCTGTGTGGAGAAGACAAGCAACTTTAGGACGTTACATCGCTTTATTGACATGTTAGGCTTCTCCAATAGCATAGCATTGTATGTGAACCAACGTGCTGCCGACATGTGTGCTGTCTTTTGCTCAGAAAGCAGTAAGTATTCTGCATGTGGGACCAGTCGGTTTAATTCAACAAAGCCGACTATGTCCCTGGAAGCTACAACAGCCTTTACAAATGCAGGCACGACACGGAGGCATTTATGAAATCCTGCCATTACGGGAT
>NW_025208571.1:12502-14913 GCF_004010195.1 Chiloscyllium plagiosum | reverse complement strand
TAATTTAGCACGGCCAATCCACCCAAACCTGCACATCCCTGGACACTCTGGGTAATTTAGCACGGCCAATCCACCCNCCCTAACCTACACATCCCTGGACACTATGGGTAATTTAGCACGGCCAATCCACCCAAACCTGCACATCCCTGGACACTCTGGGTAATTTAGCACGGCCAATCCACCCAAACCTACACATCCCTGGACACTATGGGTAATTTAGCACGTCCAATCCACCCTAACCTGCGCATCCCTGGGCACTCTGGGTAATTTAGCACGGCCAATCCACCCTAACCTGCGCATCCCTGGACACTCTGAGTAATTTAGCACGGCCAATCCACCCAAACCTGCACATTCCTGGACACTCTGGGTAATTTAACTTGGCCAATCCACCCAAACCTGCACATCCCTGGACACTCTGGGTAATTTAGCATGGCCAATCCACCCTAACCTGCGCATCCCTGGACACTCTGGGTAATTTAGCACGGCCAAACCACCCTAACCTGCACATCCCTGGACACTCTGGGTAATTTAGCACGGCCAATCCACCCAAACCTGCACATCCCTGGGCACTATGGGTAATTTAGCCCGGCCAATCCACCTTAACCTGCATGTGGAGCACCTGGGAAAAACGCACGCAAACACGGAGTGACAGACTGGAATCGAAGCCAGGACCCTGGTGCAGTGAGGCAGCAGTGCTAACTACTGAGCTACCATGTCACCATTCAGTGAAAGTCTGAGCTCAGCATTGTCACTCAAATGTCTGCGTGTGTGTGTGTGTGTGTGAGAGAGAGAGAGAGAGACAGACCATGCCTCAGTATGTGTGTGTGTGTGTGTGTGAAAGAGAGCTCATACCATTGTGTGTGTGTGTGTGTGTGTGTGTGTGAACATTACCCAGAGTAAGCTAGCTAAGTTGACTACTTGATTTTAAAACAGACAAAACTTTATTCACAAAATTACACAATGAAATAACAGAAGAACAGAACAAAGGACCCCTACAGAACTCAGTCTATCCAACTAGACCTAATTATACTGTTCCAAATACACACATCAGTCCCAATAAGCAAACTCCCTTTAAAAACCAGTCTAAATGGAACACATGTTTACAGGTTGGAATTGAAGGGCAGAGAAAGAGAAAGAATTTCCACACAGCTCACTGTTGAACTACCAACCAGTTCAAGACTGAAATAAAACAGCTCAGCTCAGCTAGAGAGCTGACCACTCCCCTTTCATTGTACAGGTCACTTCTAAAACATGACCACCTTGGCCTGAATTCTCATCTGTTTACGTAAAAACAAAAGGCCTCTCAAACTCCTTTTCATCTCTGTACCAAACCAGGCTGATCGGAGCCTGGCCTGGTTTATTACCCCATTGAAAAACATCAAGGACATAGTCTCCTGACTGAAACGTTCCTGCTCCTCGGATGCTGCCTGACCTGCTGCACTTTTCCAGCACCGCTCTCACCTTGACTCTAATCTCCAGCACCCACTTCTGCCTAGAACCTTCAGGGGGGGACCTCAGCTGTTATGGGTAGCTCACAGAGCAGCCATCGAGCTAGCTGAGAATCATAGATTCCACGCAATGCAGGCCGTTCGGCCCTTGGAGTCTGCACCAACCCTCCAAACGACGTCCCACCAAAGCCCACACCCCCTTCCCTATCCCTGTAACCCTGCACTTCCCCTGGCCAACCCAGTTAGCCTGCACATTCCTGGATCTGCAGACAATAATGATAAAGGTCTGCACCGTTCTGCAGTTCCTAACAGTCACATATGTCCCGTAATATAGAACTGAAGCAATTCAGGTTGGTATTTCAAGGGTGGGGTGGGTGATGCCTTGTTACAGGCTGATGAAAGGAGTATAGAGCTGACAGCCCGTTGCCATAGCAACAAGCTGTTCCACTCATCCTCCTGGGGGAGAACTGGATTGGTTGATTGGAGCAAACTCAGACAGCCCACAGGCTTTGATGCTTTCTCCAAACAAACCTGCCGCTTCTGCAGTGGCGCGGGGAGGCCAGCAGAGGGTGGCATTGTATCACTTTAAACACAAGGGGGAGCATCAGAGACATTGATTCATCAGGTTTTAATTCATTCATTCATTTAAACCTCCCTCCAGGACAAACTGTGTCCCATTGCAGGCAGAGACGGGCCCACACACACTAAAAACAGAGATACAGATGCACACACTGACATATAGACACACACACACAGATAGAGATACAGGTACACACACTGACATATAGACACACACACACAGATGCAGACACATGCACTGACATACACACACACACACTCACACACACAAACAGAGATACAGGCACACACACTGACATAGACACACACACAGATACAGGCACACACTGACATACACACACACACAAACAGAGATACAGACGTGCACATTGACATATACACACA
>NW_025208571.1:1343-9703 GCF_004010195.1 Chiloscyllium plagiosum | reverse complement strand
CACACAAACAGAGATACAGACACACACACTGACATATACACACACAAAAACAGAAATAGGGACACACACTGACATATATACACACACAAACAGAGATACGGACACACACACTGACATATACACACACACAAACAGAGATACGGACACACGCACTGACATATACACACACACAAACAGAGATACGGACACACGCACTGACATATACACACACACAAACAGAGATACGGACACACGCACTGACATATACACACACACAAACAGAGATACGGACACACGCACTGACATATACACACACACAAACAGAGATACGGACACACGCACTGACATATACACACACACAAACAGAGATACGGACACACGCACTGACATATACACACACACAAACAGAGATACGGACACACGCACTGACATATACACACACACAAACAGAGATACGGACACACGCACTGACATATACACACACACAAACAGAGATACGGACACACACACTGACATATACACACACACAAACAGAGATACGGACACACGCACTGACATATACACACACACAAACAGAGATACAGACACACACACTGACATATACACACACACAGACAAACACAGAAACTAAAGAGTTAATAATCACACAATGCCAGGTTAGAGTCCAACAGGTTAATTTGGAAGCACTAGCTTTCGGAGCGCTGCTCCTACATCAGGTGGTTGTGGAGTAGCATATTGTAAGACACAGAATTTATAGCAAACGTTTACAGTGCGATGTAACTGAAATTATACATTAAAAAAGATCTGGATTGTTTGTTAAGTCTCTCATCTTTTAGAATACACTCCACAACCACCTGATGAAGGAGCAGCGCTCCGAAAGCTAGTGCTTCCAATTAAACCTGTTGGACTCTAACCTGGTGTTGTGAGATTTTTAACTTTGTCCACACCAGTCCAACACCGGCATCTCCGAATCAGAAACTAAAGAGATAGACTCACAAACCCACACTGCTGGCTTAACCCTTGCTGTATTTACAGCTTCCTTCAGTTCTGATGAAAAGTCATCAGCTCGAACAGTTCATCCTGTTGGATTGCCTCAGACTGAGGAGAAAGTGAGGATGACCTGCTGAGTATATCTGGCTATTCATCTGGTCACTGACAGGCAGTGTGCCCTGAAGAGACTCTCACTGTGGAGACAGTGTGCCACTCAGTGAGATATCTCTTTAAACAGAAGAGAAACCGGGTAGCGAATATGATACAGATAATTTGGGAATCCGCATTCAATCATTATTGCGCACGTCAAACATTTCACCTGTCTGACCTGAGTAGTTAGCTGCCGTGGGATACTCTAACCAGTTTGAGAAAAACAGACTGTTTTTTGAGAAAAACAGCTTGCACAGCTCTTCCTCAAATCCATATTGCCATTGAGAGAGTTTATCTAAAATCTGTAATTTATTTAGCTCAGCTTCATTTTTGTATCCTCTCTTCTTTAGTAAATAAAGGAAACACCCTATCGCCCCTCCACATCAAAGGGCAATGCTGCCCGATCAAACACTCCTACTTATTATATTTTATTAAACAATTCACAGTTTAAAACAATTCACAGTAACAGCTGGACACAGAGAAACAGCAATTTTACCAGGGAGAGGAGCAGCAAAGCCAGGCCCCAAGCCCTACCATTCAACCAGTTTTTCAGGGAACACTCGTATTTATTTCCAAAAGAGAAAATGCTGGAAAATCTCAGCAGGTCTGGCAGCACCTGTAAGGAGAGAACAGAGCTGACGTCTTGAGTCTAACTGACCCTTTGTCAAAGCTCTGTCAGTTAGACTCGAGACGTCAGCTCTGTTCTCTCCTTACAGGTGCTGCCAGACCTGCTGAGATTTTCCAGCATTTTCTCTTTTGGTTTCAGATTCCAGCATCCGCAGTAATTTGCTTTTACTCCTATTTATTTATTTATTTTTCTAGTGATAAAGACATTTCATTTAAAGCAGATTATTAAAGAAAATCAATGGCACATTTTCACGGATCTAAGGAGGAAGTACATGATGCTCAAGTTTATAGTGAGGACAACACTGGGGGCTCCTAACACTCCTATTTATTTACTTTCTTATTCACTTTGTGCTTATATTTTTATCCCCCAGCCCCCATGGTGTGTGTGTGCAGGTGTGAGACACAGTGAAAGACACAAAGTGCACAAATCTTAACCGTGGAAGAGGGGCAGGCAGTCGGCCCTAACGACCCCCTCCATGGCCGACTGCATGGACCTGTTAATGGCCGGTTTGGCCAGGCCCAGGAGCAGACCCACGAGGAGGTCTTCAGACCTGCCCTCCTTCCTCCGTACCGGGTGTCCAAAGATCAGGAGCGTGGGACTGAAGTGCAGCCAAAAACAGAGGAGAAGGTTTTTCAGGAAATCAAAAAGGGAGTGCAAACGCCCACACCCAATATACACGTGGTCCACGGACTCCACAGCGCCACAGAACAAGCAGTTGGGCTGGGAGTCCGTGAACCACCGCAATCTGCGGTTGCAGGGGACTGCTGCGTGCAGCACCCTCCACCCCAGATCCCCGAGAGAAAGGGGGAGGACTCCCGCGTAGAGAGCCCTCCACTGGGGATCCCCACCGCCCGGTGGCAAGTGGGCACGCCAAGGCGTGTCCGGACGGCGGATGAGGGAGAAGAGGTGGACGGTGTGCAGCAGCGGTCGATACAGACTCCACCCCCCCCCACTCCCCAGTGATACCTCCCTGAGGGAAACAAAACTAAAATTCCGGAGACGCTCAGGGTGTGGGGCACGGGAAGCACTGGGCTCAGTTTCGGTTTGTAAAATAGTTCCTATTAGCCTGTAGTCTGTGCGCTTTGTATCCTGCAGACTGAGCTGAAGAGAAACGGGAAGGTGTTGGAATACCGTCCACCCGACCCGCCAGCATCAGGGGTGTGGAGAGAGAAACAGAGTTAACGTTTTGAGCTTGCACCGGAGATGTACCACGTCTTGAGCAAGGGCTGGGTGTGCAAAGGGACTTCCGTGATCAGGACGGACTGAATGACAGAGGCGTGAGGCTTCCTGTGCTACAGGGCACGGTGACGGAGCGACAAGGTGGACAGAGAAGCTGAAGGTGTGCCTGAGGGGAATCAAACCGAAACCAAGAAGTGGAAACACACAGAGACTAAGTTTACAGTCAGAAAGTGTTGAACAAGGGGACCCCGGTTGGACAGAGACACACAGACACTGATACATTCCCAGGCCGAAGCAGATCCCAGAAGCAGGGTCCGTTTGGGTGATCTCAGCTGGTATGGTTAACTCCTGCCCTGCCCTTCACAAAGTAGCCATCCAGCTCAGTGAGAAGCAGGAATTGCTGGCAGTGCAGATTCAGTCCAAGTGACCGCTCTGAACAGTATCCCGCCAGACCCAATCCTGATACTGGAACCCCGCATTTCCCATGGATAACCCCATCTGACATGCACATCCCTGGAAGGGCAAATAAAAATGCTAAATATGTTCTGTCGTGGTTCCTAACAGTTAAACACGTCCTGCATTCTTTCACTGAAGTAATCCACGCCCGTGTTTCAGGGACTGGGTGCTGCCTTGTTACAAGATGGTGAAAGATTTCTCTTAAAAAGAACTAATTTCAGTCATGTATGTGGAGGCGCCGGTGTGGGACTGGAGTGTGCAAAGTTAAAAAATCACACAACGCCAGGTTACAGTCCAACTGGTTTATTTAGAAGCGCTAGCTTTCGGAGCGCTGCCCCTCTGTCAGGTAGCTAGTGGAGCAGGATCGTAGGACGCAGAACTTACAGCAAAAGATCACCGTGCCATGCAACTGATGGTATTGAACAAACCTGTTCACTGTTAAGTCTTTCATCAGCTAATCCTAAAAGATAAGGCCCAAGTTCACCTCTTGCCTTCTCCCGCTTCCTCCTTGCCCCATGGGTGTGGCCATTTGGGGGAGATGTCACCGCGCTGACCCTTGCTTCTTTGCGTCACTCGGGTCAGTGTGAGACTGTCAGAACCAATAGAATGGTCAGGGACAGGAGCAAATTGTCCCATAAAGAAACCTGCCGCTTGTGCAGTGGCGCGGGGAGGCCAGCAGAGGGTGGCATTGTATCACTTTAAACGCAAGAGGGACAGACACTGACCCAGAGAGAGTCAGAGAAATTGATTCATCAGGTTTTAATTCATTCATTCATTTAAACCTCCCTCCAGGACAAACTGTGTCCCATTGCAGGCAGAGGTGGGCCCACACCCCACACACACACACACACACACACACATCAACATGACCAACAGCATTATATCAACTTAAATAGAAGAATAGACAGAGAAAGAGATAGAGGGAGGTTCAACCCCATTTAATGGATACAGCCCCCAATACAGAGACAGAGAGACACACAAACACAGAGACATACACTGAGACACACTAACACACAAACACACACACACACAGATTGTCATGCAGGTGTAGACAAACACACATAGACACACGCTCACACACAGTCATACAGGGGTAGACAAACACATAGACACACGCTCACACACAGTCATACAGGGGTAGACAAATCCACATAGACACACGCTCACACACACACAGTCATACAGGGGTAGACAAATCCACATAGACACACGCTCACACACAGTCATACAGGGGTAGACAAACACATAGACACACGTGTGCGTGCACACGCACACATATACACACATATATATAGTCTGTGTGCAGTAACTGATACTGCCCTGAGTTTAACCATCTTTGTCAATCACCTCATTCCCAGATGAAATTAAGGGCAGCATGGTGACTCAGTGGTTAGCACTGCTGCCTCACAGCGCCAGGGACCCAGGTTCAATTCCCACCTCGGGGAACTGTCTGTGTGGAGTTTGCACATTCTCCCCGTGTCTGTGTGGGTTTCCTCCGGGTGCTCCGTCTGTGTGGGTTTCCTCCGGGTGCTCCGGTTTCCTCCCACAATCCAAAGATGTGCAGGTCAGGGTGAAATGGCCATGCTAAATTGTCCATAGTGTTAGGTGTAGGGGTATGGGTCTGGGTGGATTGCTCTCCGGCAGGGCAGTGTGGACTTGTTGGGCCGAAGGGCCTGTTTCCACACTGTAGGGAATCTAATCATAAAAAAAAAAGAAATGTCAATGAGAAAGTTGAGCAGTCAAGTGATGTCCCTCAGCCTATTGTCTGGGAAGGAGTGAATCTGTTTAAAATCTCATAGACATTTGCACAATTAACAGACTTGTATAACAGAACCGTTGTGCTCTCCATGTCTAAGTAGAATAAACTTGCAGTGCAGCTTTCTCAGCCTCCACCTCCAACACTCAGCAGCAGCAGTGTGTACCATAGAGAGGATGCACTGCAGAAATTCACTAAGGTTCCTGACAGAGCAGCTTCCAGACCGACGGCATGATCACCTGGAGTGCCAAGCTCAGCAGATACACAGGAACACCACCAGGTGACAATTCCACATCAAGCCACTCGCCATCCTGGCTTGGAAAAACATCTCGGTTCCATCGTGTCACCGGTTGAAAATCCTGGAGCTCCTTTCCTCCCATCAATGTGGGATTACCCGACCCAAATGGATTCCAGCAGTACAAGGCCACAACTTACCCTCTCCTCGCCAGAGCCCGTCTGTGTCCCGGCCAGCGATGGCCCAAACACACGAATGAATCAGAAACGATCACGTTCACGGTCTGGGTACCCGGGATGCGCCAGTGCTGAGTATCTGAATAAATCGAGTCTACGTTGCAGAAAATTGAAAGGTAATTTCATTGGAATCCATCAAATTCTGAAGCAACAGGGGCTTGAAAGGGTACATGCTCAGAAATTATTCCTACGGGCCTGGGAATCTGAAACAACGAGGACACTGTCTCAGAATAAGGGGCAGATTATTTATGACAAAGATCAGGAGGCAGCACTTCACTATATGGCCTCGGAATCTTTAACATTCTCTATCCCTGAGGACTGTGGATACTCCATCGCTGAATACAGTTCAGACGAGAATAGACAGATGGCTGGTGCCTCAGGGAATCATGGGATATAGAGAGTGGACAGGAAACTGGATTTGAAATCTAAAATCAGGTCTGATTGGATTGACTACCAGAACAGACAGAACAGTTTGAAGAGGCTGTGCAGTCTCCTGCTCAAATTGTCTCAACTTTTAGAAATTTACTGAACCAATTCCCAACCCCTGTAGATTTGGTTCCATGAAACCATTTGTTATTAAACATCTGGAGCCTCCACCCTACTACAAACCATCTCATTCTTTGTTCAGCACCACCCCCATTTCAACTGCTCAGAAATCCTTGGTACTCTGTTTGTTCACAGAGAAAATAGGTACCACTCCATTCAAATTCATAACATGCCCAGAGGGGCATCAATGTATTGTGATGATATTAGATATAATACATCTTAAACCAAATGAACTTAATAAGGAAATGGCATGTTGCCCTTGAATCTGTAAGGAGCAGCAAATCAATCCGCCCTCAGGTATTGTTGCTGTGTGTGATGCTCCTCAACCCACCGATACACAGATCTGACTGAATGCACAACCTCTCTCCATACATTTCTATCAGAGTAAGGTCAATAATATGACAAATTAAAACGAAATGCAAACTGTGATGAACGTTGCTTGTAGGGAGTCATCGTGTTGTGGAGGTTATACTGCACTGGAATTAGGCTGTTGGGCCCATCACTCACAATTCGGTCTAAACATGTGGATTCCGTCTCTAAACCTCTCCAATTACCCAGGTCCCTGCCTGGTTTCAGTGTGTCTGTGTGGAGTTTGCACATTCTCCCCATGGATTTGCTCTGAGTGCTCCCACAGTCCAAGGATGTGCAGGTTTTGGGGGGGGGTGGATTGGCTACGCTAAATTGCCCATTACGCCCAGAGATGTGTAGGTTAGGTATAGTACCCGTGGGAAATGCAGGGTTATAGGGGGTAGGGTGGGGGGGGGAGGGGGAGAGAGGTGTGAGTCGACGTAGGATGCTCATTAAAGAATCGGTGTGGATTGATGGGCCGAATGGCCTGTTGAAGCTCTGCAGGTCAGGCAGCATCTGTGGGGAGAGACGGCAGAGTGACGGTTCTGAGTCTGCTGACGCTTTTTCAGAACTGAACCGTTTCTGTTTTGATTTCAGCTCCACCCGTTCAATGCTCATGATTGGGGTTTTGTGAAGTGCGTTTGGGAATAGCAAGCCTGGCAGAGAGTGGTGGTGGGATGCGGGATGAGCAACTTCGAAGCATTCAACCTGCACACGATTCCGAGCCACCGTAGTTTCAAAGCAATTTTCAACTGAAAAATCGCCCAACGCGAAATGAGAGAGATTCGCCATTGACTTTTTCTGAAACAGATCCTTCAGATTGCTGCTTCCTTGCAGTCACCATGGTCACGGTGAATTGCTCTGTGCAACTGGGTAGCAATACCCAGGACAGCCTCCCCCTGGGCTGGGTCCCAGCTCATGTTTTAATGTTGAATGCAGCACAGGAATGGGTTTTCTTTTAATCAAATAAAAGTGACATACTGCTCCTGTTGGACACCGGAAATAAGCACAGAAGGTTCTGGAAACGCTGAACGGTTCTAACAGCTTCAGCAGACATGGGGAGGGGGGGATTAATGTGTCAAAGATCAAAGCAATCATGCAATTAACACTTTCTACATATCGGACCCTTCCAGACAAATGCTTTCCTTTTTGCAAAGTACTCCTCAATTTTAAATAAAATCTAACAGATCAAATTCACCAATTTCCAAACAGTATGCATTATTGGGTACAATCAGTTGTTCTATTTTGCAATCTCAATGTGTTCCAAAGTGAGTGCTCAGTGAACAAACAGAATTTGTTTCATCATCAGTTGGTTCATTAACCCGAGTAAAACTCACCCAACATCAGGTTATAGTCCAAGAGGTTGATTTGGAAGTACGAGCTTTCGAAGCACAGCTCCTTTGTCAGGTAGCTACGAGGATAGGATTACAGGACACAGGAGTGGAAACTTGTTCTGCCAAATGGACCTGTTGGATTATAACCTGGTGTTGTGTCACTTCAGACAGTGTCCACCCCAGTCCAACACCAGCTCCTCCACATCGTTAACCCTGACAGAACATCACGGTGAGTCTATGACCATCACCTCCAGGGAGAATTCATCATTACACACCGTGTGTTCGACAGTGAGAGGGACGGAGAAAGAATAATCATTCCCTTCGTGTTGGACAGTGTGAGGGAGGGAGAAATAATATTTATTCCCCTTGTGTTGGACAGTGTGAGGGAGGGGGAAATAATAATTATTCCCCTTGTGTTGGACAGTGTGGGGGACAGAGAAATAATAATCATTCCCCTCGTGTTGGACAGTGTGAGGGAGGGAGAAATAATAATTATTCCCCTTGTGTTGGACAGTGTGAGGGA
>NW_025208571.1:0-378 GCF_004010195.1 Chiloscyllium plagiosum | reverse complement strand
CCCGGGGGGTGGGGGTCTCTCTGCCCGGGGGGTGGGGGTCTCTCTGCCCGGGGTGGCCTCTGTGTTAATGCCCTCACGGTGATTCCAGAGCGGTCTCCTGGACTCAGACGCCCCGAGGTGAAGCCTGGTATGGTCACGGGGCGGGTGCCAGCGTGGACTGGGTTGGAAAGACAGTTCTGCTGAACTTCTTAAAGGTCTATTTTCGAAGCTATTCCTATGATTGGCCATGCTGGACTTCTTAATTCCTTTATTTTTCTCATTTTAATTCCTAAGAACTTGTACTGAAGATTCTGTACCGAGGTACCTTGTACCAAAGATGGTGCCTTCAGCCTCCTGGCTCCTGAGCTACAGGGTCCCCTCCACTAACCTCGCCAGCTC
>NW_025208570.1:1300-14910 GCF_004010195.1 Chiloscyllium plagiosum | reverse complement strand
CAGGGACTGCATCTCCAGATGACACGAAGCGATAATAAATCTGCAGAGGATCATTGACTAATTTAAAATCTGACAAAAGAAAAATCGAGTCGGGTGTTTTGGAAACCAAAACCGTCCACTGGGAAATACAACAATGACTATGATGCCCGACATGCTCTCTGTTGTGCCACAGAGCATCACTGAACATGATAACAAACCGCACAAATTTGCCTCTGGGCAATTGACTGGGATCAGACTGTTCTCTTCTCTCCACAATGAAAGTCCCACTCCGTATTTTGGTAATGTAAAACTGATAATGGTCAATTGTTATTTAAGTAACTGCAATCTGAAGCAGTGACTCGCTGACACTCAGGTTGTGGAATGTTACATTTTTCTAACACCGCAGTCTCTGTTGAACGTTTAATCAGCTCATCCGGCAGTTTACCAAAGTATTTGCGAGTTAAAATGGACAATTATCTTAGAATTAGGTCCACACTGTTCAGGGCACACAGTCAGGAGGGCTTCTGCATATACAGTTTGTCAGATGTTTGGAATTCTCCTTCAAGAATGGCAATGGATACAGGGTTATTTGTTTAGTCTTTAAATCCGAGACAGAATCTGTTTTGTTCAGGAAAGGTATTGAGGGATATGGGGCAAAGGCAGTTAAACGGAGTTTGAACTTTCAAATTTGGAACACTCTTAAGGGTCTGAAAGGCCTACTCCTCTTCCTATATTCCTATAACTTTTCCTGTTTCCTTATCGCATATATCTGGCCTGTGAGTTGGGACACGACCTGCAAGAAAATGTTCCCCAGTTATTGACTGTTCTGGGAATGTCGAATAAAGATACGCCCACGCAACCTATACCAATATTTTGCAAGTGTGACATCAATCCAAGGTCTGGGTAGATGCCATCCCCATGGGGACCAAACTTGGCTATTAGCATCTGCTCAGTCACTTTTTGTTATTGTCTGTCCTGAAGTCCACGCTGGAGGATGGTCAATCTAAGGTCCGAGGTCTAACATCCCGGAACGCTGAAGTATTCTCCAACTGGAAGGAAACATTCCTGTCTGTTGATTGTCCTTGTTGTCCATTCATCCGTTGCCGGAGGCTCAGTTTGGTCTCGCAAATATACCATGCCTCAGAGTATTCTTGCCTGCAGCGTGTGAGATAGACAGCTTTGGCTGGGTCTCATGAATACCTGCCATGTTCATGGTGGGATGTGCCCCATGTGTAATGTTGGTATCTGTGTCGACATTCTGACATGTCTTGCAGCATCTACCGTGACAAGCTTGTGTGGTATCGTCCTGAAAGCCAGGCAATATGCGACGAGCAATTATCTGTTTGAGATTGGTGGCTGTTTAATGGCGAGAGGTGGAGTTGTGGGGAAGGAATTCGCGAGGTGCTCATCCTCATTGATAACGTGTTGCAGGTTGCTAAGAACAATGTAGTTTTTCGGCTCTGGGACTTAATGGACGTCGAAGGTTCTTTGCAGCTCGTGTCTGTCTTCTGAGGAGGTCATTAATGTTCCTCGCTGTGGCACTCCACGCTGGAGGATGGTCAATCTAAGGTCCGAGGTCTAACATCCCGGAACGCTGAAGTATTCTCCAACTGGAAGGAAACATTCCTGTCTGTTGATTGTCCTTGTTGTCCATTCATCCGTTGCCGGAGGCTCAGTTTGGTCTCGCAAATATACCATGCCTCAGAGTATTCTTGCCTGCAGCGTGTGAGATAGACAGCTTTGGCTGGGTCTCATGAATACCTGCCATGTTCATGGTGGGATGTGCCCCATGTGTAATGTTGGTATCTGTGTCGACATTCTGACACGTCTTGCAGCATCTCCCGTGACAAGCTTGTATGGTATCATCCTGAAAGCCAGGCAATATGCGACGAGCAATTATCTGTTTGAGATTGGTGGCTGTTTAATGGCGAGAGGTGGAGTTGTGGGGAAGGTCTTCGCGAGGTGCTCATCCTCATTGATAACGTGTTGCAGGTTGCTAAGAACAATGTAGTTTTTCGGCTCTGGGACTTAATGGACGACGAAGGTTCTTTGCAGCTCGTGTCTGTCTTCTGAGGAGGTCATTAATGTTCCTCGCTGTGGCACTTCGGAATTGGCTGCCGATGAGTTGAGAACACACCCTGTTCTTATGAGGACATCCCTGAGTACTTCCAAGCGCCCGTCTCGTTCCTCCTCATCTGAACAGATCCTGTGTGGGCGTAGGGTTTGTCCAGAGTGGTTGGCTATTTTAATATGTTTAGGCTGGAACCTAGAGAAGTGTAGCTTTATGAGGTTATCCGTGGGTTTTCAGTAGAGCGTGGTGGTGAGCTGCCATTCCTTAAAGGAGATGCATGTGTCCAAGAATGAGACAGATAGTTGAGAGTAGTCCATGGTGAGTTTGATGGTGGGATGAAACTTGTTGATGTCACTGTGCAATTTTTGCAGTGACTCCTTTCCAGGGTTCCACAGGAAGAAAATGTCGTCAATGTGCCTGGTGTGTAGTGTTGTTTGGAGGTCCTGGGTAGAGAAGAAGTCTTGTTCGAACCTATACACAGAAGTGTTGACATATTGGGGTGCACATTTAGTCCTCCTGGCTGTTCCATGTGGCTGGCTTAAGAACTGGTTGTCAAAGGTGAAGACATTGTGATCGAGGATAAAGGGGATGGGTTTTAGGACGGTGCTTGGAGATGGGGAGTTGTTGGTGTTGAGTTCTGAGGCTTCTACTGCGATGCCGTCATTGTGTCGGATACTGGTGTGGAGTGCTAAAGCTTTCATTGTGGGGAGGAACGTTCCAAGCTCGACTGGTCCGTGAGTGCTCAGTTTCCAGAGGCAATCTGTACAATGGGTTTCAAGATTTCTTCGAAATAGCCAGAGAGTTTTTCACAGATAGTCCCATTCCCTGATACAATGGGACGTCCTGATGCATTGGTTTGTGTACCTTCGAAAGGCAGTCGAAGTCACCTCCACGAGAAGTATCTGGGATTTGAGTGCGCGTAGGGAACTCTGAAGAACAGTGTCCAAACTCCTGATCAATTGTTTTGTTCACGGGTGTGGTGCTGAGCGGATCGGCGGTAGTTGCCTGTATGTTCCTGGTTGTTCACTTGTCGGTGCACCTCCTTGCAGGAATCTGTTCTATTCTCAATGACGATGGCTCCTCCTTTATATACTGGTTTGATGACAATGTTGTGATTGATTTTGAGAGCATGGATGGTGCTGCGTTGTGATCAGGTGACGTTCTGTTCTACTTTGCGGGAACGACTGATGTATCTGGCATTTATATATTACCTGACGGTTTGAGCAGAAATGTCAGTCACAGTGCAGCGGCCCTCCATTGAATTCCAGGTTGACTCCTTCTTTGGTCGCTCCTCTACAGATCCCTGTGATGACTGTTCCCATTCGGCGGTGGGCTCATTGGGATCATTGCCAGAATCTTGAAAGAATTTCCGGAATCTCATTCGTCTGAAGAATTCCTCAGTGCCTGCTGCAAGAACCACGGGGTCCTTTTTGTTGGTGCGGCAGAAAATGAGAACCCTGCTAAGAACCTCCGGTTGAAGGGTGTCGTCAGGTAAATTAACGATTGAATTCCCCACAGTGATAATATCCACTGTGGTGCCAGGGTGGGATTGGCTACTGCTGTTGGTAATGCCAAGTTTCTCCAATTACTTGTTTTAAGTGTGCATGTATGTGGTGTAGTTTTGTCGCCTTGTCTCTTTGGAAATGTCCCGTAACTATAACTGAGTGCAGGCTGAGGGTGTGTTCTCTATCTTAGTTTCAAAGTTGTGGCACCTGCTGTAAAGTTGGTGCACGGGATGATTGAGGTGTTTGCGAGAGGTGCAGTGGCAAAGTCTCTCCGCTTATTCTGTGTTGTAGGTCGACTTGAGCATGTTCTTGATCCGTAATCCTTTTGGTACGGTTCTGGCTTGCCTGCATTCCTGTAGAAACTTGATGCCTGTATCGATATGGGCTAACTTCTTGGAGATCTTCTCCACTTTCAGCCGACAAGTTATTGGTGTCGACAGTAGTCATGAATTGGACCAGAGATGCACGACGTGCATCGACCAAGTTCAGTCTACTTGAAGTACGTTTTTGAGCATGAAGTGAATGAACAACTGAACTTGATTCAAGGCAAATTGATAAGTCAGAATTCAGGGACCACATATTGGACTATGTGCCAATCTTTTAGCAAAAATTAAGTAGAGTGGGGGAGTTGTCTCATCAGCATTCACAACTATCACAGAATGCAATAACATAGTAGGTAGACAAGAAGTCAAAAACTCCTCCAATTTTGGTATTGGGGCAAAGTGTTAGCAAAACTTACAGTGATAGGGTAACATTTAAAAGTAAGGTTTATTGGACCTTATCAAGTTGAAAGGAAATTGATTGAGGTGATGTATTTGGTAAGGACTCTTGGCAGAAAAAAAATCTCACAGAGTGTGTCATGTGAATAAATTCAAAATGTATTTTGACAGAGAAGGAATGCAAGAGAAGAATGTGTGACTGGTTACAGCACAGATGGAGGAGCCAAATTCAAATGATTTTGAAGTGGACATTCGTAAAATTAAATTGGACAATGAGGAATGTTGACAGGACGATATAACGTGATTGCCAAGCCATCCTCAAGGCTTGAATGTGAAACTTAGGCGCTCGGTGGCAGGAGTAAAACAGACTAAAACGCACACAGCTGTGCATGTTTGCACCACAACCCCAGGAACTCTATCCAGGAGAAAGCTATAAATAGAAAGCAGGAGACAACCGCTTCGCTTCACTTGGAGGGCGCCACTGATGATGTTACCTAGCCAGGTTAACGAAACGTCTGAATATCAAACCTACAGCTCAGCGAGCAAACCTACACCCTAATACTAACATAATGAAGTTGAGAGGTCTTAAAATGACGCCATATTTAGATGTTGATGATTCATTTTCAAGGGGGTAGATGTGACTAAGCTGCTCCTTTACCAAGGATATGTTGTTTCTTCTTTCAGAGAGATCGTATGAAACAAAGACTCAGAAAAGTCGAAATTGACGGATTTCAGAGCTTCTTTAATTGTAGCTAATTCCTCAGGCAAAAGGCTTTCAAGTATTTAAAAGAAAAGCTTGTACAATGAAAGAGGAGGGGCGAGATCTTCCAGCACAGCTCTACTCTGCTTTGAAATGGTTTTAGCGGCAGTTTTATAAAAGGAAAGCTGTTGTACCTCAAATAAGTAAGGCGGTACTCCTCTTACTGACTTCTCTCCTTTAAGACCCTGGGTTTGATGTGACCTTCTGTGCCAAGAGGGTGATTATGAGGATTGTTGCAATATTCAGAACAACATCATTAATTTGGTATAGTCTGTCGGATTTTTTTAATAGGTTAAGTTATTGGGTATTCTGTTCTCTTTTGTGTGTTCATTCAATAATCTTAGGAATAAATTATGTTTGTTTAAAGCTAAGCCAATGGCCAGCTGCATCATTCCTGGAATATCCACTCTATACCTGCTTAAAGCAACAGTGAAAGTTAAAGTCTGAGCTAATGTCTTCAATTCTTAGAGGGGCCTCGCCTGGTCCATAAGAATACAACGGAAAACCTTCCGTTTTAAAATGATTTAAAGATAAGTTCCGTTATTCCAATTCACTACTCATCACTAACGTTTTAATCTTTACCGTTAGAGAGACATAGAGTCTGATAACACAGCGACAGACCCCTTCGTCCAAACTGGTCCATGCTGAACGAAGTGTCCGTCCAAGTGAACCACATTTCCCTGCACTTAAAACATATCCTTCTGAACCTTTCCTATCCATGTGTTTGTCAAAATGACTTTTGCATGTTTTGAATGTACCTTCCTCAAGCACTTCCACTGGCAACTCATTCCATACCGCCCTTTGTGCAAAAAACGTTGACCCTCAGGTTCCCTTTTATTCTTTCCCTTCCAGCTGATGTTGTCAATTCTCTGATTCGACAACCTTTGGAAAAAGACTGAGTGCTTTCACCATGACCATCTCTCTCATGATGGTATCAACCACGAAAAGGTTTCCCCACCTCAGTCTCTTCCGCTCAAAAGAAAATGTTCTAGCTTGCCCAACCTCTCTCTATAACTAATACCGTTAAGTCCTGGCAACATCCTTGTAAGTTTTCTCGAAATGCTTTCTAGTTACATGTCGTCCTTCCTATAGTAAGATAACGAACATTGAACACATCCCTCCAATTACGGCTTCGCCAATGTCTTGTACACCGCAAAATCACTTTCCAACTTCTATATGCAGTGCCCTGACTGATGAAGAGCAGAGTGAAAAAAACCTTCTTCACTACCCGAACTGTGATTCCACTTTCAGAGAACCGTGCACGTGCACTCCAATGACACTCTGTTCCATTACGCTCCTTAAGGCTCTCCCATTACTCTTGAAACCATTATCGTGACTTGTCTTTCCAAAATAGAAGACCGCACACTTATCCAAATTGAACTCCAATTGCCATTTCTCAGATCACTTCCTCATGTCATCAAGGTCCTGCTGTAATTTATGATAAACGCCCCCATTATCCACGAACTCGCCTGTTTTAGCTTCATCTGCAAACTTACTGAACATGCCGAATACATTATCATTCATATCATGGATATAGATAACAAACAGCAATGGGCCCAGCCATGAGGCGCACTATTCATAACCGGCCTTCGATCCCTCAAATATCTTTCGGTTATTACCCTCTGCTTCCTACCGCCCATCAAGCCAATTCTTTATGCAAATTACCAGCTCGCATGGATTCTATACGATCTAAACTTCTGGATCAGCCGTTCAAGCGGAACCTGATCAAAAGCTTCACTGAAATCCATATAGTCTAGGCATACTACCTCTTGTCAAACGTCCTGGTCACTTCACCAAAAAACCTCCAACAATTTATTGAGGCACGCGTTCCCATGTACAAACCCACACTGTCTACTCCTAATCAAAAGATATTTTATGAATGCATGTGTATCTTATCTCACAGTATCATCTCAAGTAACCTCCCACCCACAGACCTTCGGGCAAAATGTCTACTGTTTTTAATTGCATCCCTTCTTAAATAAGTGCACATCATTTTCTACCCTCCAATGTTTCGGGACCTCACAGGTGGCTAAGGAAGATTCAAAAATATTAGTCATGCCCCCCACAATTTCTTCTCTAGTGTCTTGTAGGGGTCTTGGATATACCTGGTCAGGACCAGGAATTTATGCTTCTTCGTACATTTAATACATCTAACATCTCCACTATTTGAATGTGGAATGTCGCCAAATTCTGAAGTCTTCATGTATTTCTCCACAGTACAGGCAGAGGAGAAATATTCTTTGAGCATCCTCAGCCAAATACTGTGGTTCTACACATGCTTTCCCAATTTGGCCCTTGTGGGGTACCTTTCCTCTCTCCAGGTATTATTTACCTTTAATATACTTGAATAATCTGATTGAAATCGCCCTCATCTTCTCATCCAAGACTATCTCGTAACCCAATTTTCTTCCCCATGCTTTCCTTCTTCAGTAAACTCTTGTATCACCCATAGCTCCATGGATTCTCTTGATTCCAGCTGCCTCCCCGTGAGCCGTAGCTCCTTCATTTTTTTCTTTTCAAAGCCTCAATATCTCTTGTCGTCCAGAGTTCGCGATTACTGCCAACCTTGACTATCACCTTTGCAGGAATATATGGAATTTGAACTCTAGATATCTCACTTTTAAACGCCTCCCACTTGACGGAGGTCCCTTTGCCTGCAAACAAATGATTCATATCAACCCCTGAAAACTCCTGCCTAATACTATCAAAATTCACCTTGCCCCACTTTAGAACTTGAAGGTGTCAACCAGTTTTATCCCTGTCAATAGCTATTTTAAAATTGATAGATCTATGGTCACTGCTCCCAAAGTGCTCCCCCAGTGTCACATCCATTATGTGTCCTGCCCTATTTACCAAGAGTAGAATGAATGTTTCCACTTCCCAATTATAACCGTCTGTAAACTGCTGAAGGACACTTTCCCAAATGCACGTAACAAATTCACCCCAACCAAGCCTTAATGCTCTGGCAGTGCCAGTCTATGTGCTTAAAATTAAAATCGCCAACCATAACAACCCTATTGCTCCTGCAAATCTACCTAGTCGACAGTATATTTGTTCCTGTAATTCTTGTTGACTATTCTGGGGCCGATAGTACAACCCACTAACGTTGCTCTTCTCTTCTTATTCCTTAACTCCACCCACAAAGCGTCACTGGACGATTTTTCAGTTGTTTCATGTCTGACTACTGCTGTGATAACCAACTCCCCGTCCTAAATTTCTCCACCTATCTCGTCTAAACCACCTGCACCCTGGTACATTAACATGCCAGTCCTGTTCCTCCATTAGCCACGTTTCTGAAAAAGCTCTAATATCCCAGTCACACGTAGCTATTCATGCCCTGAGTTCATCGGCCATCAGTGTCAGCCCTCTTGCATTTAAACAAAGGGAATTTGATATTACACACATTCGTCTCATGTTGCAGACTTACCTGTCTCATCACTTTAATATTTCGGATTACTGTATCTCCTTCCTGCCTCACCTTGTCTTCCCTGCTGTTGAGGATGCCAACCCCTCTAAAGTAATTTAAACCTGTCCCTTGCAGCAAACCTGGCCGCCAAGCTATTGGTTTCTCTCTGGTTCGGATGTAAACTGTCCCTCTTGAATAGGACACCTCTGCCCCAGGAAAATCCCAATGATTTCAAAATCGGAATCCCTGCCCCTGCACCAATTCTTTGGCCATACATTCATCTCCCATGTTCTCCTATTCTAACCCTCACTAGCACTTTGCTTTGCATGGGGAAGTAGTTCAGTCTATTGATCCGTAGTTACTTCAAACTTCCCACTGAGGAAATGCACGAACCCATTTCGATCAAAACCAAACTGGATAGTCTCACAATTGTTCAGAGTGTATTCAAGTTAATGCAGTTGACGGCCCCCAATTCATCTGTCTGCATTCCCCTTTTCTAGAATCTAAATAGAGACAAATTAACATTACAATAAATGAGAAACAACTAAATTTAAACCTTTACGTTGAATCAATGTTCTAATCTAAATTGGATAGGAAAACAGTCATTGAATTGTTTCATATTCAGATACGTCCGAATTATCATCGTGGACCTGGGTCCAATCCTATCATGCCTGACCTTCAATTTAATAAGTTTATGGAATTGTCCCTCGAACGATGACCAGGAAACCCTTGCCAATTCTGCGAAAAATCCTTCCGGTTCACTAATGCTCAGTATGGGAAGAAACCTCCTTTCCTTTCTTGGGCTGGGCACACTTGACTTCAGAACCACACAAATTAGTGTGGTTGTTGGAAACCGACCATCTCGGCTCCATGACTGCAGGCGTTCCTCAAGATTGTATCCAAGGCTGAACAATCTTTAGTGACAGTTTAACTGCCACTCTCAATCAAATTATCATCTGTCAGAATTAGTTAACGCAGTTGGCTGGTGTGAGATGTAAAGATTCGTGATGATCCTTAGGTTAAATTCACAACTTGCTGACTCGCGCTCTCCCTATGAGCGAAATCGTCTGGAGAGAGAGCAATTCCTTCGGTATACCCTTGACACAATCCTCCAAATGTTGACAAGAGTATATGTCAACTGCGATTTACTAATGAATAAAATTCCCGAACAATACAAGCTATGAAGAAAAGAACAACAGCACAAGAAATGGTTCAAATCGTTACAAGTGCAAAACCTAGATGGCAAAAAGTATCTGATCTGAATGGGGACGGAAAAACAGTCCTTCCGATGCTTCTGGAGATGTAGTTTCTGATGTTATGTAACACATGTTGAGCATGTTCCTTTTAGACATTCTCTATGTTTAGAAGTCTTTACTATTTCATGACTAATTTGGCTGAGTGATGCGATATATTACACGACTATGTCGAAATCAGTGGCATTGGCATCACAGCATCGAACTTGTGAAAATAACAGACTGAAGTCTGTTCCGAGCGGATGACACTCACTGACAACAGATTGTATTCATAACATAAGTGGACTTGTGAAATTAATCCACAGAGATCTGCATCCCATCACCAAGTTACCCTTTAATTCGGTGGATGAAGTCGTTGACACTGCTTCAATTCCTTCAGAGCCAGCTCTCAGAGTGTCAAGACTTCTAACCCACTTCTTTATTATTTTCTTTCTTTTTTACTAAATTACGAGCAGACTATCGCCTAACTGCGGTATTGCATATTTTACTCCCAGCACCCATGTCGTGCATGTAAGAGACACAGTGGAAAACACAAGGCTTTTGAATTTGTATTCAGTTTTCACCACTTGGAAGAAAAGAAATGCCAAAGTGGCCAGTGACATGCAGTGTCCTTCTCATCAAAGGACTATGCTCTGTGATCAAACAGTGAACAGGAGGGAAGGGATTAAATCGAAATACACTTGGAGGGGGAAATAATGCACTCCACTCCCTGCGGCGCCCACCTCTCCCTGAACAGCTCAAGGGTGTTGGTGGACAAACAGTGTTCCTTCTCCAGAGACACCCGGGCTCTAACAACCACGGAAGTGGGGCAGGCAATTGGCCAGAATAACACGCTCTACGGCCCGCTGCCTGGAACTATTTGGTGAAAAGACGAGGTCCCCTATTGTGTGGTAAAAGGCCCTTCGGCCCAAGCAGTCCACATCGACTCTCCGAAGAGTAAACTACCAAGACCCATTTCCCTCTGACTGATGCATCTAACTCTACGGGCAATTTATCATGGCCAATTCACCTGACTGTGGAAGGAAACCGGAGCACCCGGACGAAACCCACGCAAACACGGGGAGAATGTGCAATCTCCACACAAACAGTTGCCTGAGACAGGAATTGAACCGGGTCTCTGGCGCTGTGAGGCAGCAGCGTTAACCACCGAGCCTCCGTGCGTGTTTATGGCTAGTTTGGCCATATTCAAGAGCAGATCCACGAGTAGGTCGTCAGACCTGTCCTCCCGCCTCCGTACCTGGTGCCCAAAGATCAGGAGCGTGGGACTGAAGTGCAACGAAAAACAGAGGAGGATTATCAGAAAATCAAAAATGGAGTACAAACGCCCATACCAAATATATAAATGGTCTCTGGACTTCCACAGCACCACAGAAAAAGTTGGTCTGAGTGCCCTTGAACCACCACAATCTCCAGTTGGAGGGGAATGCCGCGTGCAGCATTCTCCACCTCAGAATCCCGAGAGAAAGGGGATGACTCTCGCATAGAGTGCCCTCCACTGTGGATACCCACCACCATGTGGTAAATGGGCATGGCAAGGCGTGTCCGGGCGGTGTTTGAGGGAGTAGAGTTGGAGGGTGTGCAGCAGCAGTCTATACAGGGCCCGCAGTTTCATGTCCTTAAAAGGGAGAAAACTAAAATTCTGGGGGCGGCCCAATATGTGGGGTACAGGTTCCCAGCGAAGGTATGGGACTTTGGAGACAATGTGAAATTGCGTCTGGGCAAGGGTGAGCGCGGATGGGATTCACCCACGTGCCTGGGCATCCTCCAACTGGTGCACTTCGTCGAGTACGAGTACCGCCGTTTTCAAGCCTCAAATAGCTATGTCCACAAACTGGGCGTCTACCACTGCCGTGCTCCCTTTATACTGCGGCAGCGTCCAGCCCAGATCCTGCCACACAACACGTCCCTAACTATGGTCACCCCCGCCACCACCGCCCTCCCATCTGACAGCCACTCAAACCCGCGAGTTCAGATGTGCGGATTCTTGAGCAATGGCACCCTGACGACAGCCGCTACTCCTGCTGGAGAGCAGGCGCTACGCAATTCGAACATGTTCCAGACATTGATCATGTCCTGATAGAAGACAGGCAGCGCCCTGAGGACGACCTCCAAACTGTCACGGTCGATGAACAGGAGCTGTGTGTCACAGTTGAGGTTGTGCCTCTAGCATAAACAATATGGTGTCAGGGCGCACAACCTCGGAGGAGGCTCAATGTGAAGGTATCGCTGCAAGGTCTGAAGGTGGAACGTCACAACCTGCGTGCGAATGCACACCAACGATTGACTGCCCTCCTCAATAGGGACACTCAGAAGTTGCACAGTGACAGTGCATCTTTTTGTCTCAGAAATGTTCGACCAACGTTGTCTGGATGTCAGTGACAAAACCAGGAGGAGGGACAAATTTTACCAACCATTACCACAGCATGGCGGCTGCCAGTTAGTTTACGACAAGCACTCTACTCCTGTAAGATAGCACTCGGAGTAGTCCTGTCCAGATGCCGAGGCAAGCCGAGATTTTGGCATCCTTGTCCTGCCAGTTCACGGGCCAGGATTCCTCTGCCGTTCTGAGGTAGAACACCAGGTAGAGGAGATGGGTGGTGTGCCAGCTGAAACCCCGTTACTCCTCCGGCAGAGATTCCTCATTTGGCCCAGTTGATCCTGGCAGAAGACGCAACTGAGTACACCTTCTAGCACACACACATACTCCCCAGTACAGCTGGGTAGGTGAAAGTGATGGCCGAGAGGACGACAACCGTGCCCGCGCCGCGCAGAAACAGCCCCGACAACCTCATTCGTAAGAAGCATTGGAAAGGCTCCTCGCACAGGGAATACAGTTGGCTGTAGACGGGACAGCTTTGACGCACTCCTCTCCCAAAGCGAAAGGGCGCCGTCAGGGAACCGTTACCTTTAACTAGACACTCTGCTGCAGCATACAAAATAGGGATCCTGGTGACGAACTCCATCACGATCCCGAATGCCTGCAGACCCCCAAGCATATACACGTGATCGGCCACGTCCAATGCCTTCTCCTGGTCGGGACACCGGAAGGTGCTTGGCAGAACATCCTGTCCACAGATATGGATTAGGTCCTGGACCAGCTGGACGTTGTCAGCTATCCTCCTGTCCAGGACCGTGTAGCACTTCTCCGGGTGAATCATGTGGGCCACCATGGAAGCGAGGCAAGAAGGAAACACCGTGGTGAAGAGTATGTAATCCGTGCTGAGGAGGGAAACCGGATGCCAGTTCTTCAAAGAACGAACATCCCCCTTCATTGGCAGCAAAACGATGACCTCCTTGCGCCATGAAAGGGGCAGCTCTCTGGCATATGGACATTTCCCCAGGACCTGTGCGTAGTCGCTTCCCATGACTTCCCAGAACGCCCTGAAGACTCCACAGTCAGCCCGTCCAGCCCCAGTAGAGTGCGCCGGTCAACTCCTCTAAGACGACAGGAGTGTCGAGACCTCCGGCGTTCTCCGGGCTGAGTTGCTGTAGGTCCTCCCACAGAACTCTGCAAGCATCCTCGCTGTACGGATCCGGACAGAACAGAGACCAGGTGCCTGGAGAGCTGCGTGGACTGACCACTACACTCGTTCAAAGTAGCTCTAGAGATCGAGTGCCAGTTGAGCTCTATCCTGGCGACTCCAGTTTACTCAACAAATTCCTGGAGTTCATTGAGGGGGCAGAGGGAGAGCTCGGTGGCGGCACCTGGGTCTCAAAATTTCGCTGGAGACAGACTCCGCGTCATCCCCAGTGCCCACTGAACCTGAACCATCCTCCACAAAGTCACCCTCAGTTAGTGGCCCCTCCCTCACCATGAGATTCGGGACTTGTCCGTCACCACCAACTGGCCTCAACCCCTCCCCCGAGAACCCACCCCCAGAATCACCAGTGGCAACGTCGACGGTGCACCCCTTCCT
>NW_025208570.1:0-408 GCF_004010195.1 Chiloscyllium plagiosum | reverse complement strand
TATAAGTGGCACTGCACGCTGTCAGCCGTCTGGAAGACGCGGTAGGCCGCGCCCTCATAGAGGAGAGTGAACGAGCCCTTGGTGACATTCTCCCGAGCCAAGTAAACACCTGGCGTATGAAGGAGTACATTTGATGGAGGACTGGGTCTTTCAGACCAAGCAGGCGTAGTTCGATGTCTCATCGGATTTCCCTCAGAGGTTGAAGATGGGGGAGAATGAGCTTACAAGCATGAAGGGCTGGACATTACAGATCACAACCCTCTGGGCCGTGACATACAAAGGATCGACAGGTAGATGTGTCCCGCACAAAGTGAGCCCCCTCTCCACGGCCATGTGGACCGCCTGCTTTGTCTTTCAGAAAAATACGTCCTTGCTGCATATTCTGGCCGCAGTAACGAAGGCCAGTGG
>NW_025208569.1:0-14908 GCF_004010195.1 Chiloscyllium plagiosum | reverse complement strand
CAAGGCTGTTGCCAGGGTTGGAGGGAGAGGCTGAATAAACGGGCGCTATTTTCCCTGGAGTTTCAGAGGCTGAGGATTGACCATATAGGGGTTTATACAATCATGAGGGGCATGCAGCTGGTGAATAACCAAAGTCTTTTCCTCAGGATAACAGAGTCCAAAGCGAGACGGCATACGTTAAGATGTGAGAGGAAAGATTTAAAAGGGATCTAACGGGCACCTTCTCCACAAAGAGGGTGGTGCGTATATGGAATGAGCTTCCAGAGGAAGTGGTGGAGGCTTGTAAAATTACAGCATTGATGATGAGCTTTCAGGACTCACTGGAGTCAGGGTGTATGCCAGAGGACCAGAAAATGGTGAATTTAACACCCCAGTTAAGAAATGAGTGAGGCAAAAGATGGAAAATGATATGGTTGTGTGTATGGGTGGGTCCGTGAATCGGGATTGTGTGAAAGGATATGGGCCAAATGCAGGAAAATGGGAACGAGATAAATTTCGGATGTCTGGTTGGCATGGACGGGTTGGACTGATGGATTTGTTTCCATGCTGTACAACTCAATGACTCTGTGACTCTTGCCAGCTCCTACCTCATATCTTTGCAGTTACCTTTAGTCAATTGTGATATTTGGTTCAAGCTTCTCCCTCTTAAACTGCAGGGTGAATGATCTCATATTATGCTCATTACCCCAAAGGGTTGCTTGACCTTTAGTTTCCCAATGAAGTCTGCCTCAGTACATGTCACCAAATCCAGAATTGCCCGTTCTCCAGAATGTGTAGCATTAAGTGGCAAGAACACAGATTAAGTAAACAGAAGTCACTCTTATGCCAAAAATATAAATGATAATATTATTGCACTCCAAAAGCACCATTTGGTTATCAGCATGTGCTAATCCTTCTTCAATCTGAATAATGTGCAGCCACTTTCTGTAAAACCATGACCATTTCACAAATAATTTCGCCATTGAAAAAAAGAATGAAGGTTGCCACAAATTCTGACAGTGTGCTTGAGATTGTTGTTCAGGAGCATAAAGTGTGGGAGCGTTAAACAGGAGTTTCTTGGAAATGCGAAGGAAAAAGTTTAAAAGCTCAACTGGACCATTGGGGCCCGCCATTGTTGTTTCAGCAGCAGGAGGTGCAGGAACGCCGAACAGCAAGCTGTCGGAGAGGTCACAAGGTCACATATTTGGGCAATTGGTTTACCTGAAACACTACTCGGCGAGTGTCTCCCACCCATCCTCCCCCTCTCACCAAAAAGAAAAGTTCTGTGCATCAGTTGGTAAAGTGCTAAGTGTTTTCTTTCGTGTTTCATTTTTTCAGTGGTCTATTTGGGAATTTAGAATAATGGGAATGGCGGTTAGGGTAGTTGAATGTTCCTCCTGCGGTATATGGGTGGTAAGGTTGACCTCATTGTTCCTGTTAACTGCATCTGTGGGAAGTGCACCCAACTCCAGCTCCTCGAGAACCGTGTTAGGGAACTGGAGCTTAATGAACATCAGATCATTCAGGAGATAGAGGGGGTTATTGAGAGGAGTTACAGGGAGGCACTGACTCCACAGCCACGTGAAGAAGTTTAGAAGGGTTACTGTCAAAGGGAGGAAAGGGAACCAGCAGGCAATGCAGAGATCTCCTGTGTGGTTCCCTTCAAAAACAAATATCCCGTTGTAGATACTGTTGGGGGACAACCTACCTGGGTTAAGCAATGGGAACAGGTCTCTGGCACAGAGTGTGTCCCTGCTGCTCAGAAGGGAAGGGGAACAGAACCAGCATTCGTCATTGGGGACTCCATAGTTAGGGGGACAGTTAGGAGGTTCTGTGGGAGTGAGAGAGACTCACGATTGGTTTGTTGCCTCCCAGGTGCCAAGGTTGTGATGTTTCTGATCGTGTTTTCAGGGTCCTTCAGTGGGAGGGAGAGCAGCCCCAAGTCGTGGTCCACATAGGCACAAATTACATCGGTAGGAAGACAGATGGGAATTTAAGGCAGAAATTCAGGGAGTTAGATTGGAAGCTCAGCAGGTTGATGGGAACTTGAATTGTAGTTCTAGTGTACAGGACATTGAGGGTAGTGAGGTCAGGGATAGGTTTACAAAGGTCATGAGAGGTCACCAGCAACCAGGATGTTGGTTTGAAAAGTGCACACTTCAATGCCAGGAGCACCCTGAATAAGGTGGGTGAACTTGTGGCATGGGTTGGTAACTGGGATTTCAATGTTGTGGCCATTTGAGAGATATGGCGAGAGGAGGGATGGGAATGGTTGTTGCAGATTCTGGGATTTATATGTAAGAACAGAGATGAAGTTAAAAGAGACAGAGGTGTGGGATTGTTAATCAAGTGTAGTATTATTGCAGCTAAAATAACATTTGAGGGCTCATCCACTGAGGTAGGTTGGGCTCAGGTTAGAAACAGGAAAGGAGAGGTCACCCAGTTGGGAGTTTTCTGTCGACCTCCAATTTGTTCCAGGGAACAAAGGAGAGCAAAACTGATTCTCGATTCGAGCGAGAGTAACAGGGAGTTGTTATGGGAGACTTTAACTTTCCCAACATTGACTGGAAATGCTATGGTTTGAGTACATTATATTAGATTCTCGACATTGTGGAAACAGGCCTTTCGGCCCAACAAGTCCAGACCGCCCCTCCGAAGAAGAACCCTCTCCCCTATCCTATATTTACCCCTGGTTAACGCACCTACCACTGTGGGCAATATAGCATGGCCAATTCACATAACCTGCACATCTTTGGATTGTGGGAGGAAACTGGAGAAATCCCATGCAGACACGGGGAGAATGTACAAACTCCACACAGACAGGCGGGGATTAAACCCAGGACCCTGGCACTGTGAGGTAGCAGTGCTAACCACTGAGCCACCGTGTCGGGTCAGTTTTTGTTCAATATGTTCAGGAGGGTTTTCTGTCACAGTATGTGGACAGGCCAATAATGGGCGATGCATCATTGGATTTGGCACTACGGAATGAACCCAGCCAGGTGTTAGATTTGGAGGTAGGTAAACATTTTGGCGAGAGTGAACACAATTCGATTATGTTTACGACAGCAATGGTCAGAGACAGGAATATACAGCAGGAAAAGGGGGAAGACAATTATGATGTGATTAGGCAAGATTTACGCTGCATCGGATGGGGAAGGAAACTGTAGGTGATGGGCACACTTGAAATGTGGTGCTCATTCAAGGAACAGATACTTGGGTTCTTGAGAAGTATTTTCCTAACAGGCATGGAGGTATTTGTCGCGAGAAGGAGCCATGGTTTACGAAAGAAGTTGAAGCTCTTGTCAAAAGGAAGAAGAAGGCTTAGGTGAGGATGAGGCGTGAAGGCTCAGTTAGGGGGCTTGAGAGTTATTATTTAGCCAGAAAAGATCTAAAGACAGAGCTAAGAAGAGCCAGGAAGGGATGCGCGAAGTTGTTAGTGGATAGGATTAAGGAAAACCTACAGCCTTCTGTAGGTATATCAGGAACAAAAGAATGACTAGAACAAGGTTAGGGCCAACAAAGATAGCAGTGGAAATTTCTGTGTGGAATCTGAGCATATAGGGGAAGCGTACAACGAATGCTTTTCATCAGTACTCACATTGGAAAGTGCAATGTCAGTGAAATATCAGAGGAGATACAGACCACGTGATTAGATAGGATTGAGGTTGACAAAGAGCAAGTTTTATCAATGTTGGATGATCTGAAAATAGATAAGATTCCTGGGCCGGATGGGATTTATCCTCGGATTCTCTGGGGAGCCAGGGAGGAGATGCAAAGCGTTTGGCTTCGATATTTATGTCTTTATTGTTAACAGAAGCAGTGCCAGAAGACTTGAGGATAGCAAATGTTGTTTTGTTGTTTACGAATGGGAGTCGGGACAACTCTGGTAATTATAGGCCAGTGAGCCTTACTTTTGTTGGGGATAAGCTGTTGGAAGAGGTTACAAGGGATAGGATTTATAATCATCTGGAAAGAAATAATTTGATTAGGAATAGTCAACACGGTTTTATGAAGGTTATGTCGTACCTCACTAACCTTATTGAGTTATTCAAGAAGGTGACAAAACAGGTGACTCAAGACAAAGCGGTTGATGTGGCGTATATTGATTTCAATAAGGTGTTTGATAGGGTTCTGCACGTTTGGCTATTGCACAAAATGCAGAGTTTTGGGAGTGAAGGTGATTTAGCGGTTTGGATAAGAAATTGACTAGCTAAAAGAAGACAGAGGGTGTGGTTGTTGGGAAATGTTCATTCTGCAGCTCAGTTACCAGTGGTGTACAGCAAGGTTCTGCTTAGGGGCCACTGCTATTTGTCATTTTCATAAATGATTCGGATGTGGGCGTAGAAAAATGGATTAGTAAATTTGCGATTGACTCTAAGCTTGGCAGAGTTGTGGTAGTTGCGGGTTCCAGAGGGACATCGTTAAGATGCAGAGTTGGGCTGAGAAGTGGCAAATAGATCTTAATGTGGAAAATGGATTTTAATGTGAGGTAGTTCTCTTCGGAAGAAATAATAGGAATGCAGAATACTGGGCTAATGGTAAAAGTCTTGGCTGTGCAGATGAACAGAGAGATCTGCTTCATAAATCCCTGAAAGTTCCGACTCAGGTTGATAGGGTCGTTAAGAAGGCATATGGTGTGTTAGTGTTTATTGTTAGAGGAATTGAGTTTTAGAGCCTCGAGGTCATGCTTCAGCAGTGCAAGACACTGGTAAGGCTGCACCTGGAGTAATGCATATAGTTCTGGTCACTGCATTATAGGAAGGATGTGGACGCTTTGAAAAAGGTTCATAGGAGATTTACTAGGATGTTGTCTGGTATGGATGAAACGTCTAATGAGGAAAGGCTGAGGGGACTGAAACTGTTTGTATTGAAGAGAAGAAGGTTAAGAGGTGATTTACTCTAGACATATGAGATAATCAGAGGTTGGATAGTGAGAACCTTTTTCCTCGGATGGTGATGGTGAGCACGAAAGGACATAGCTTTAAATTGAAGGATAATCGATATAGGACAGATATTAGGGGTACGTTCTTCACTCAGAGAGTACTAGGGGTGTGGAACAACCTGACTTCAGTAGTCATAGACTTGCTGACTTTAAGGGCAGTTAAATGGGCATTGGACATACATATGAATAATAGTGTAACAGTATAGGTTAGATGGGCATCAGATTATTTTCAGTGCAATATCAAGGGCTGAAGGGCCTGTACTGTGCTGTAATGATCTATGTTCTATGTTCTAAGGTGTTGTCAAAGAAGCCTTGGTCATTTGTTGCAGTGCTGGAAGAAACAATGTCTGACGTGGACTTGTGAGAATCAAACAGTATGCTTTGTCTTCTAGATGGTGTTGATAATTTTGATTGCTGGTAAAGCTGCTGTTATCCAGGTATTGGTGACTTAAACAATTATACAGAAATAGTCATTTGAAGGCACAGATTTCATGTATTCCTGAAAAGGACACATTTAGCAGAAACTTTTCATCTACTTACCCATTTCAATCTAAAGAAACATGCAACATGTTGGCTCTATTCATAATGTTTCACGTTTCCATATCTAATCAATCATCATCTAGTGTTTCCACTCTTTGAACATTTAGATTTACTCCCATTACATTTGACTAGTTTCACAAATAATTCACAACTGGTTTTGAAAAATGTTGAAGTAAGATTGAATGAATAGTTTAGGAAGAGAAACAATTCTCATTAGTGGCATTGTTTTGAGCACCATTCTTGCCCAGATTATTGATTACATTCAAAACAGAAATGGTTGACCAGTTACACAAATGTGGGCAGATATTACTTACCAGATACTACAACAGCTACAAGCACAGGGCAGAAAACGGCATCAACATCAGTGATTATTGATACCACACTAAAGGGATACTTCATTTTCTATATCAAATATTCCAAACTTGACTTGAAACTGTCACCAGCTCAAAATATCTATATACATATCAACTAAATCCTCCAAGGATGTAATTAGATTGATATTACTTACAGTCTTCTGAACAAACAGACCTGAAATTAACTGGTAAAAGAATAGAGTGCAGAACACCTAATGTGGAACTGGGTCACAAAAGTATAAGGCAGAGAGAAAAGGAAATTCTGCAGAGTGTATGTGTGAATATCGGTAGAATGTTCCGTAAGGATGCAGGGCTGATTTCACAAGTAGCCTCAGTATATTTATTTCATTCTTTCCGAAGATCAGGGCACCCATGGTATAGCCAGGACTTGCTGCCCACCCCTCAGTATCCTTCAGAAGGTGGTGGTGAGTGATCTTCTTGAACAACCACCAGCGATCTGGTCCAGATGCACACAAACATACAGGTGCACACTTCATCAAGTTGGAACGCAAGAGAGTTAATTTTGAGACGAGGGTCCTGAATCTGAATCAGGGAAACTACGATGGAATCAGCCATGAGCTTAGCGAGGATGGATTGGGAAAGCTTACATATGAACATAAGAACTAGGAGCTGGAGGAAAGCCTGCTCCGCCATTCAATAAGATCAGGGCTGATCTTTTCATGGCCTCAGCTCCACTTACCCACGTTCACACCATGACCCTTAATTACTTTGCTGTTCAAAACATTATCTCTCTAAGCTTCAAAAGCATTTACTGCGGAATCCACAACTACTTAGCTGGGCTGGGAATTCCTTAGGTTCACAAACCTCGAGGTGAAAAAGTTCCTTTTCAGTTCAGCCCTAAACCTGCTCCCCTTAATTTTGAGGATATACTCTTACGTTCTAGTATCCTGGCCAGCGCAAAACATCCTCTCTACTTCTATCTTATCCGTTCCCTTCATAATTTTATATGTTCCAAAAATATCCCTCCTCATTCCAGTGAATATAATCACAGTCTGCTCAGTCTCTCCTCATAAACCAATCCCCCCCAATTCCGGAATCACCCAGTGAACCTCCTCTGCACCCCCCTCTCGTGCCAGTACATCCTTTCTCAAATCCAGAGACCAAAACTGTACACAGTACTCCAGGTGCGGCTTCACCAGCACCCTATTCAGCTACAACATAAACTCCCTGCTTTTAAACTTAATGCCTTTAGCAATGAAGGAAAAACACTCCATTTGCTGTCTTTATTATCTCTTGCACCTGCAGACCAACCTTCTGTGATTCATGCACAAGGACACCCAGATCTCTCGGCACAGCAGTATGCTGTAGTTTTTTGACCATTCAAGTAATAGTCCTTTTTATTGTTATTCCTACTAAAAAGGATGACTTCACATTTATTAATATTGTACTCCATCTGCCATCTTTACAGAAAGGAATGACAGTTGAGAGGCAAAGGCAAGCATTCAGAGAACAAATGAGTGAACCACAAAAGTTGTGTTTTCCGGTCTGGTGCAAGAAAAAAAAAGAGAACAGTGGCCAAACCATGGCTTATGGGGGAAGGTAGAGGGTATGAGATGCAAAAGGCAGTTGTACAAATTGGTAAAGGAAAACAATAGTTTGGACAGCTGAATGAGTGGGCCACTACCTGGCAGATAAAGTGTCATGAAGGTAATGTGAGGTTAAATGTTTTGGCAGTAAAAATATGTCAGCAGATTATGATTTGTGTGGCTGAAAATTGAGAAAGGAGAATTTGTAATGAAACCCTGGTGTCCGTATGCACCATACGCTGAAATTAAGCCCACAGTTGCAGCAGGCAATAAAGAAAGTGAATTGTATGTTTGCCTTCAGAGTGAGAGGAATCAGTAGAGGACTAAGGAATTGTTGGTGCAATTCTATAGGGCAATGGTGAGTCTCCACCTGGAATATTGTCTGCAGATTTGGTCTCTTCATTTCAGAAAAGATGTGCTTGCTGTTGAGGAGTAGCAGCAAAGGCTTTCGAAGTCAATTCCTGAGATGGCAGGATTGGTTTGAGACAAAAAGCCTGCAGATGTTGGAATCCAACGTAGACAGGCAGGAGGCTGGAAGAACGCAGCAAGGCAGACAGCATCAGGAGTTAGAGGCGTGGATGTTTCTGGTGTAACCCTTCGTCATGACTGGGTGTGTGTGTGGGGGAACTGCAGATTAACGGAGTGGTGTGAGTACAGTGGTGAAGTGGAGATTGATAAAGGCAGGTAGAGGGTATCAACTGGTTGGTCAATGGGAGGAAATGGATATATTTGGTGGCAGGGAGAGGTGCAAGGGAGGGGTGTGTGCTGGGAATGGAGTCAGGGAGTATGAAGCGAGGTTATTTGAAATTGGGGAGTTCAGTGTTGTGTCCTCCGGGTTGTAGGCTGCCCAGGCAGAAGATGAGATATTGTTCCTCAAATTTGTGGTGTGGGTCCTGAAGGACGTTTTGATAAGCGCTTGAATATGCAACGAATAATGTGATAAGGACAAAGGGTGGGCAGAAAGTACTAATTTAATTTGGCATCTTGTTCAGTCCAGTATCGTTGGCTGAAGGCCCATTCTACTGCTGGACAGTGCTTTGTTAATTCAGGATAATTAGTGACTTGGAGGGAACCTCCAGGTGATGATGTTTCCATGTAACCACTTCCCTCGTTCTTCTAGATGGAATTGGTTGTAGGTTTGGAAGGTTTGGAAGGATCTTTGGTGAATTTATCCAATGCTTCGAGTAGATGATTCTGAGCATCGTAGTGACGGAGTTCGTGTTTCTTGATCTCGTATCGATTAACTGGGCTGCTTTGCCCTGGGTGATATCAAGCTTCTTGGATTGGAGCTGCACTCATCCAGCCAAATGTTGACTATTCCATCACAAACGAGATAAGGAGAGTGCAGAGACAGTATGTTCCTGTAAGGGTGAAGGGTTGGGCTGGTAGTTGTGGGGAATGCTGAATGACTGGAGAAATTGAAGTTCCAGTCAAGAAAAAGAAGGAAGCATATGCCAGGTATAGACAGCAAGGATCAAGTGAATCTCAAGAAGTGCAATAGGAATAAACTCAAGGAAAATCAAATAGAATTAAGAATCCAAAGGGATTCCACAAATATGTTAAGTACAAACGAGTAACTAGGGAGAGAACAGGGCCCCTTAAAGGTCAGCAAGGCCATCTATGCGTGAAACTGGAGGAGATGGGTGAGATGATAAATGTATTTTTTGCATCAGCATTTACTGCGGGAAAGGATATAGAAGCGACAGAACCTGGAGACTTAAATAGTAATATCTTAAGAAGTGCCCGAATTACCGGGTTTTCGAGATGTACAACACGGAAACAGACCCTTTGGCCCAACCCGCCAATGCCAAACAGATATCCTATCCCACCTGCCAGTATCTGGCTCATATCCCTCCAAACCCTTTCTATTCATATACGGATCCAAATGCCTTTTAAATGTTGCAATTGTACCAGCCTCCAATACATCCTCTGGCACCTCATTCCATACATGTACCATTCTCTGCATGAAAAGGCTGCCCCTTAGGGTCTCTTTTATAACTTGCCCCTCTCACCCTTTAGTTTTAGACTTCCCAACCCAAGGGAAAAGACTTCGTCTATTTACCCTATCCATGCCCCTCATAATTTTGTAAACCTCTTTAAGGTCACCCCTCAGACTCCGACGCTCCAGGGAAAAAAGCCCCAGCCTATTCAGCCTCGCCCTATAGCTCAAATCCGCCAACCCTGGCAATATCCTTGTAAATATTTTCTGAACTCTTTCAAGTTTCACAACCTCGTTCTCATAGGAAGGAGTCTAGAATTGCTTGCAATATTCCAACAGTGGCCTAACCAATGTCCTGTACAACCGTAACATGCCCTCACAACTCCCGTACTCAATACTCTGTACAATAAAGGAAAGCATACCAAATGCCTTCTTCTTTATCCTACCTACCTGTGACTCCACTTTAAGGAGCTATGAACCTGCACTCCAAGGTCTCTATTCAGCAACACTCCCCAGGAGCTTATCATTAAGTGTAGAAGTCCTGCTAAGGTTTCCATTTCCAAATGCAGCACCTCGCATTTATCTGAATTAAACTCCATCTACCACTTAGCCCATTGGCCCATCCGGTCAAGATCCCATTGTAATCTGAGGTAATTTTCTTCGCTGTCCACTACACCTCCAGAGGTGCTGAACATCTTAAAATGCATGAAGGTGGATAAATCCCTGGAACCTGATCCAATGAACTGATGTATCTTCAAATTCTGTCAGATGGTAGGAAAGTAATTGCTGAACCCCTTCTGGAATTATTGTATAATCAATAGTCACAAATGAGGTACCGAAAGACTGGAGGCTAACTGACATGGTGGCAATACATAAGAGATGTGGCAAGGAAAATCCAGGGAACAATCGACCGATTAGCTTGACATCAGTGCTGGGCAAGTTGTTGGAGGCATTCTGAGAGACAAGATTACCAAATATTCGGGAGGGCAAAAATTAAATATGGATACTTAACATCACTTTGTACATGTGAAATCTTGTCTCTGTAATTTGATTATAGTTTTTGAGGAAGTGATGAAGGATCTTGTTGAAGGCAGAGTGATGAATGTGGTCTAAAAGGACTTCAGTAAAGCATTTGACAAAATTCTGCATGGTCGACTGGTTAGCAAGTTTAATTCGCATAGACACAAGGGAGAGCTAGACATTTGGAAATGTAACTGGCTTGAAGGTAGGAGACAGAGAGTGGTGATGGGGGGTTTGCTTTTTGGACTGGAGGCCTGTGACCAGCAGTGTGCCATAAAAATCAGTGCTGGTCCACTGATTCTTTTTTCACATCAATGTTTTGGTTGCGAATATAAAAAGGTTACAAAATACATTAAAATTGGTGGTGTCATTGATAGCCAAGAAGGTTATCCCAGAGTCCAATGGGACCTTGATCAGATGGGCCAAGGAGTGGCAGATGGAATTTTATTCAGATAAATGTGAGGTGCTGCCTTTTGGTAAGGCAAATCAGCGCAGGACTTATACATTTAGTGACAAGGTTCTCGGGCGTGTTACCAAACAAAGTGATCTTGGAGTGCAGTTTCAAGGTTCCTTGAAAGTGGAGGTGCATAATAGTGAGGACGTTGTTTGGTCCACGTGCCCTAATATGACAGAGCATTGAATATAGGAGTTGGGAAATCATGTTACAGCTTACAGGAAATTGATGAGGCCACTTTTGAGAGTTAAGAACAGTGGGAATGGATGTTAGGGCAGTTGGATGCTCTTCTTGTAGGTTGTAGGAGGTAAGGAACACCACTAGCGTCCCCACTGCCCTTATCTGCAGGAATTCCAGCTTCTCGGGAACCACATTAGCAAATTGGAGCTGGAGCTGGAGCTGGATGAACTTCAGATCATTCAGGAGGCAGAGAGAATGATAGAGAGGAGTTCCAGAGAGGTAATCTCACCACCTGTACAGGAAAATGGTATGTGTATTACAGTCAGGGGACTGAAAGGAGTAGGCAAACAATGCAGAGATCCCCTGTGGCCATTCCCTCAATCATAAGTGTATTGTTCTAGATACTGTTGGTGGGGATGACCAACCAGGGGGAAGCCATAGTGGCCAGATCTCTTGCACTGAGCCTGAGTCTGTGGCTCAGAAGGGAAGGGGAAGAATAGAAAAATGCTAGAGATAGGACACACAATAGTTAGGGATACGGACAGGAGATTTTGTGGTCAGGAATGGGACTCCTGGAAGGTATGTTTCCCCCAAGAGGCGAGGGTCCGGGATGAATCTGATCGATTCTACACATATTCTGAAGGGGGAAGGTGAGCAGCCGGAAGTCGAGGTGCACATATGGCATAAACAACATAGCTATGAAAAGGGATGAGGATCTAAGAAGTGATTTCAGGGATTAGGTTGGAAGCTAAAAAGCCAGACAAACAGAGTATAAATCTCAGGATTACTTTCGGTGCCATGTGCTAGTGGGGCAAAGAACAGAGAGCGAGCACAGCTAAATGCATGGCTAGAGGGCTGGTGCAGGAGGGATGACCACTGGGGTACCTTCCGGGGAGCTTAGTACTGTACATGAAGGATGAGTTGGTCTTAAACTGGAGGGGCGCCAGAGATCTGCTGGAGCACTGTGGGAGAGTTTGAACTCGTTCGGCAGGGGGATGGGAACCAGAGATACAGATCAGAGGAGGGGGTAGTTGTTAATAGGCAGTAATAGAATGCAGAGATTCTGTCAGGAAGGATAGTGCAAAGGGATGTGCTCACGTGTGTCTGTTTCAGTGCAAGGAGTGTTAGGAGTAAGAGTGATTAACTTAGAGCATGGATCAGTTCTTGGATCAGCCATAACAGAGACATGGATTTCCCAGGTGCAGGAATGGTTACAGGATGTTCCAGGGTTTAGATTTTTTAAAAAATAACAGAGAAAGGTGTGAAAGGTGAGGTGGAATAGCATTGTTAGAGAGTACATGACCGCTGCAGAAAACGTGGTTGTTGAGCAGGGTTCATCTACTGAGTCAGTATGGGTGGGAGTCAGTAACAAAAAAAGGAGCAGTGACTTTATTTGGTGTCTTCTATAGGCCCCCCAACAGCAGCAGAGAGATGAAAGAACAGATTAAACAGCAGATCTTGGAAAGGTGCAGATGTAATTGAGTTGATGTTATGGGTGAACTTCCCCAACTTCAACTTCCACAACACAGATTGGAACCTGCTTTGTGCAGATGGTATTAATGGTCCAATTTTGTCAGGTGTGTCCAGGAAGGATTCCTGACTCGATATCTAGATAGACCAACTAGGGAGGAGGCCATATTGTATTTCTTGAAAATCAAGGAGCCAGGCCAGGTGTCAGATCTCTCGGTAGGAGAGTGTTTCAGTGACAGTGACCACAACTGCCTCACCTTTACCATAGCCATAGGAACAGATAGTATGGGAAGGTATTTAACTGATGTAGGAGAAATTATATTGCTATTCGATAGGATCTGTGGAGTATAATTAGGAACAATTGTTCTATGGGAAATGAACAACAAAAATGTAGAGGCTGTTTAAGGAACACTTGTGAGTGTTGGATAACTGTGTACCACTCGGACCGGCAAGGCATGATGAATTGAAAGAGCACCGGAAGACAAGAGTAGAGCTTCTCATCAAGAGGATGGAGGAAGCTGGCTTCAGTTTGAGGAAGGAAAGATCTGGCCCAGATTAATAGTATTACAGGGAAGCTGGGAAAGGACTCGACAATGGACTGATGAGAGCCAGGAGGGAGCACAAGAAAGGCGAGGTGGAAATGATTAGGGAAAATACTAAGGTCTTTTGCACAAGGAATGAGAGAATGATCAGAGAAAGGGTAGAGTTAAGATACAGGGTAAACCCTTCAGCTAATTTAAACCACACAGAAAACCTCACCTCACCTCGTAATCTGTAAAGGTATGAGTGACAAAGAACTACCAAATCCCACTATTTAAAGAATTTCTTTGCTGCTCTGGTGTTCTTTGCTGCTCTGGCTAACTGTTCAAAATGCCTGATTTTTATACCACAAAACATTAGATCGTCTCATTGGTCTGATCTTTTTGATGTATTCATAACAATAAAATACAGATTCGATTGTAGTTTGGAATCTTGCAGCATAGTTTAAACTGATTGGCAAATTCGAATTTGTGGTGTACAATAACTACAGCTCAACTGTTTGTTTCTCAGCCAAATGTTACATTTTGAAACTTTTTCAGCACATTCTGTGCCTGGTAAGTCCTTGCCAGCTTTCACTCTCTCTTAAAGGTACATTATACTGACAACTTCATAACACCGCCCCCTTAAGAAAAAAAGAACCATCATAATGAAAAGATGGCTTCATCTTTTTTTCTCTATTTCTTAACCACATCACCATGACATGCATATAACTTTAATTTAAGTGCATATTAAATTCTTTCCTGTCTATAACATTGATAGATAACAATCTCTTCTATGGTTTATCAGGTAAATCCGCGATTACACATCTGCTGTTACATTCTTACAACCCATAACATGTATGATTTGTAAATTAAAAACCTTTAACATAAACTCCAACAAAGTAGTTTCATACTCTTGTCTTTAAAGGATTCAAAGAATGTAAGAGGCTTGTGATCCATGTACACAACCGTCTCCAACACATTGTTCGTGACATACAAATTAAAATGTTTTAAGGCCTGAACCAAACTCAATCGTTCCTTTTTTATCATAGAGTATTTTCTCCGGTAGGTGTTGAGTTTCATTGAAAACTAACCAACTGGCAGTTAAAATCCATCCTCATCTTCCCGTAGCAGTACAGCTCCAACTGCTATGCCACTAGCATCGATGACAACTTTGAAGGATTTCAAAACATTTGGTACAGCTAAATCAGGTCTGGTTAATATTGCTTTTAAACATCAAATGCCTCCTGGCATTGTTTTGCCCACCGAAATTTTGCCTTCTTGTTCAGCACATCTGTTAACGCTGCCAATAGGCTGCTGACATTTGGGACAACCTTCCAACAGAATCCATTTAGTCCCAAAAATCGAAGCACTTTTATCTTCGACGTTGGTCACGGAAATTTCTCGATGGCCTTTGCACTCCTTGGGATCAACCTTTCATGTCATAAGAACGTCACCTCTGCTTTCGCAAATTCAGTTTTGTTTATGTTTATTACTGCTTTGCTTCTCTCAAAGTGCTCTGACAACTGTACCAGGTGATCCTGCCAGGATTCACTCAAGATTGCTATATCGTCTAAATCGAATGCAAAGTTTGTTAATCCTGGGATCAACCTTTCATGTCATAAGAACGTCACCTCTGCTTTCGCAAATTCAGTTTTGTTTAAGTTTATTACTGCTTTGCTCCTCTCAAAGTGCTCTGACAACTACCAGGTGATCCTGCCAGGATTCACTCAAGATTACTATATCGTCCAAATCGAATGCAAAGTTTGTTAATCCAGCCACAACTCTGTTCAAGAGTCTTTGGAGTGTGGCGGGTGAGTTCTTCATTCCAAAGGGCAACACTTTGAATTGATATTGCCCATTTGGGGTTATAATCACAGAAATGTCTCTTGCTTTCTCTGATAAAGGTACCTGCTAATATGCACACAATAAATCCAACATTGTGATGTAATTGGCTTGCCCAACT
>NW_025208568.1:12699-14905 GCF_004010195.1 Chiloscyllium plagiosum | reverse complement strand
CTTTCTGTGTTTCCTGCACAATTACCCCCTGGTTCCTTTGTGGTGCAGCTTTCTACAGTTTCCATCATTGAAATAGCACTCTGTTCTTTTATTATCTCCTCCAAAATAACCAACTTCCCATCTTCAGAAATTATACTCCATCTGGCAACTTGTTGCCCCCTCCTCCTGTGCATCTCTCTCTCTTCACAATCCTCTTAGACCTTTACACTTATGCCTTTTCTGACAGACTCCCCCGCACTCTCCCCCCAATTCTTCTAAACGTTTACTGGGAATACTGGGCAGTGGGAAGTGTGCAGTGTTGCTCTGTTTTTCATGAGACTCGATGGGATGACTGGGAGGAACTTGCTGTCCATTGGTTAGAATGGAGACAACTTGCCCATCGAGCTGCATGAGCCTTTCACCCCCCATGTCTTATTGATCAGGCACAGCGGCAACACGGAAGGAAAGAAAAGGAAGGAAATCCTGCTCTCCACATCTCACTGACTCTTGGATCATTCTGTCCCATCTATGAAAGATCTGCCCTGTTCAGTCACATGAAGTCCCAAGGTGGAAACTCCTAGAAACCCACATAGATTTCCCCCTGAACTAACTGCTGACCTCCACACGGGGTAATGTATCCAGTCATCCTGGGCCCAGGAGGAGGGGATGGTGTGAGTTTCTAACCTGAACTGACAGTGATGGATTTTATAACTTGTATTACAGGATACTACAGGTGGACATTCAGCTGGTAATCTCAGTAACTGTAATGCCAAACTCTGACAGAATTACTCAATTCATCAGGACCTGGATATTCACATTGTGCGTGAACATTGTATTCCAGCTCAATTCCATTTACTGCATAAAAGTTCTCCTTTAAATCATCCCATTCTCTCAATAGTTCTCACCACACCTTCAATGTGTCCTGTAATCCTTGTATTTTGAGCTGATGGGTGTCAAGTTTATTATTATAACGGGTAACTTTTGTAAACCCCTCTGTCACAGCTCCCCTCAATTTCCTTTGCTACAAGGAGAACAATCTCAGTTTCCCGAAATCCCTGATTCCCAATGTCTGTTTGCTCTCTATTAGGCACACATCAGGATTGTGTTAGAACAGTGTCCACTCACCTACATCAGTACAGCTCCCAGCAATGTTAAAGAACATGAACATCTTCCAGGACAAAGCACTGTGCCTGAGTGTTGTCCCATCCACCACCCTCAGCATTCCCTCTCTCTACCCCCGAGGTACAGTGACATCACTGTGTAAGAGGTAAAGTCAGTATTGTCCTACCAGACCATAGGGCTGCTCTCTCATTAGGGAGAGATGACTGGTGGTGGTTTAACCTGAAGGTCACCCCAGCCCAGGCAAGGGAAGAGGTTGAGAAGGAGAGTCCATCTATTGTAGATCGATATTATCTACCCAATGTATCAGCAACAACTATATCATACCAATGAATAATGTAAAAGAATATCCAAAACATGCTACTACAATCCCCCATTCCTTGAACCATTCTGGTAAATCCCCTGTGCCCCCTCTCAGGGACTCCGCCATCCTTCCCAATGTATGGGCGATCTCTGGTTTGCACAGACCCAACTGCTCTGTGTTCCTGTGGGTGATGCCATCATCGAGCACCAGTTGCAATAAACCTCACTGTCTGGAAGGGTGGGAGACAAGGAATTCCCAATAGCATTTAAGACACATTTAGGTGCACACTGTGATACCAAGACAGATGGTGCGTATGACTGTGTATTGGAAAATGGATCAGGATGGTTTGGTGATAGTTTTCTTTACTGGCACAGACTCAATGGCCCACAGAGCCTTTTTCTGTGCTGTAAACCTCAAGACACTTAATATAGGAATATGACAGGCCACCTTTGAAACCAGGTCAGAAAAAATGATAGTAGAATAGATGACACATGATTGGTCAATGTGTTTGGGAGGAAAGTGAGATGGAGAGATTTAGGAGGAAATTCTGGAGCTCGATGCAGGAATCTGAAAGGGCCGTCATCAAGTGAGAAATAAAAATGGGGAATCCTCAAGGCCGAAATCAAAGAAAGGCACATATAGCACAACTTTCAGAGACTGGAGGGGATTAGAGGTAGGGAGGAGTCTGAGGCTGGAGAGGAATTATTAGAGATAAGGAAGATGTTCGCCGAGCTGGAAATTTGTCTTGCAGACGTTTCGTCCCCTGTCTAGGTGACATCCTCAGGGCTTGGGAGCCTCCTGTGA
>NW_025208568.1:10141-11679 GCF_004010195.1 Chiloscyllium plagiosum | reverse complement strand
AATCACTGTGGTGTGGAAACTGGCCATTTAGTGTCAGAGTCATTGAGATGTACAACATGGAAACAGACCCTTCCATCCAACCCATCCATGCTGACCAGATATCTCAACCCAATCTAGTCCCACCCGCCAGCACCCAGCCCATATCCCTCCAAACCCTTCCTATTCATATATCCATCCAAATGCGTCTGAAATATTGCAATTGTACCTTCCTCTACCACTTCCTCTGGCAGCTCATTCCATGCACGTACCACCCTCTGCATGAAAAAGTTGCCACTTTGGTCTTTTTTATATCTTTTCCCTGTCACCCTAAACCTATGCCCTCTAGTTCTGGACTAGCCTCTGGAAGACTGGTGCCCGTATTTGAGAAAGGTCGTAAGGAAAAGCAAGCGAAATATTGACTGGTGAGCCTGAAGCCACTAGAAGGCAAGTTGTTGGAAGGGCTTATAAGGGGCAGGATTTACATGTAATTGGAAAGACAAGAATGATTAGGGATAGTCAGCATGGCTTTGTGCATGGAAATCACTTACTTGGACTTCAGAAAGACGTTCAGCAAGGTTCCACATAACAGACGGGTTAGCAAGTTCATCACCATAGAATACAAGGAGATGGGGAGATTTGGATACAAAATTGGCTGGAAGGTCATAGAGTCATACAGATATACAGAACAGAAACAGACCCTTCGGTCCAACCCGTCCATGCTGACCAGGTATCCCAACCCATTCTAGTCCAATCTGCCAGCATCTGGCCCATATCCCTCTAAACCCTTTCTATTCATGTTCCCACCGACAGAGGAACCTCAATTATGTGAACGAGTTGGGTGGGCACTAATTCATTCGGACAATCAATGATTCGGTGAATCGATTAAATGCCTTTCCTCTGGGGCTCGGAGTTTTCAAAGTCTGCTCCCCATTCAGAAGACTGCAGCAGCACACAGCACGAATGCCCACCCACACACGGCCCCCAGCCTGACCCCTACCGCCGTGCAACACCGCTCCCAGCCTGACCCTCACTGCCGCCCACACACCACCCCCAGCCTGACTCTCACAGTCGTCTAACACCGCTCCCAGCCTGACCTACATGGGAATCCACACACCATCCCCAGCCAGACCCTCACCACTGTCCACACACCGCCACCAGCCTGACCCTCACTGCCGTCCACACAGCACCCACAGCCTGACCCTTACCGCTGCCCATACACCGCCACCAGCCTAACCCTCACTGCCGTCCACACACCGCCACCAGCCTGACCCTCACCGCCGGTCAACGCCACCCCAGTCTGACCATCATCGCCTCCAGCCTGACCATCACCGCCCCCAGACTGACTCCCTCCACCGTCCACACACTGCATCCAGCCTGACCAACTTTGCCATCCACACACCGCACCCAGCGTGACCCTCACCGCCGTCCAACGCCACCCCCAGTCTGACCATCACCGTCCCCAGCCCGACCCCGTCCATCGTCCACACACTGCCCCCAGCCTGACCCTCTACACCGTGCACACAACACCCCCCCCCTGAACCTCACTGCTGATCCACCCC
>NW_025208568.1:8811-9865 GCF_004010195.1 Chiloscyllium plagiosum | reverse complement strand
CACCATCGTCCAACACTGCCCCCAGCCTGACCCTCACCGCCGTCAGACACCGCCCGAGCCTGACCCACAATGTCACCTGCACACCACACCCAGCCTGAACCTCACCGCTGTACACACTGCCCGCAGCCTGACCCTCACCATGGTCCAACACTGCCCCCAGCCTGACCCTCACCGCCTTCAAACACCGCCCAGCCTGACCCACAATGCCAACTGCACACCGCCTCCAGCATGACCCTCACCCCTGTCAACACACCGTCCCAAGCCTGACCCTCACTGCTGCCCCGAGCATGACACTCGTTGCTGTCCAACACCGCCCCCAGCTTGACGCTCGACGCCATCCACACACCGACCCAAGCCAGACCCTGACCGCCGTCTACAAACCGTCCCAATCCTGACACTCATTCCCGTCCAACACCGTCGCAAGCCTGACACTCATTGCCATCTACACACCGTCCCCAGCCTGACCCTTACCGCCGTCTCCACACTGCCCCAAGCTTGACCTTCACTGCTGTGCAACACCAACCCAAGCCTGACACTCATTGACATCCAGCTCCGCCTCAAGCCTGACCCTCGCCGCCATACACACACCGCCCCAAGCCTGACACTCATTGCCGTCTGCACACCGTGCCCAGCCTGATCCTTGCCGACGTCTACACACCGCCCCAGGCCTGACATTCATTGCTGTCTACACACTGCCCCCAGCCTGACCCTCACCGCTGTCCAACACCACCCCCAGACTGACCTTGACCACTGTCAACACACCCCAGGCTTTCCTTCACTTCCGTCAACCACCGCCCCAGCCAGACCCAGAATGCCACCCTCACACAACACGCACACCCTGACCCTCTCTGCCATCCACACACTGCCCCAAACCTGACACTCATTGCCGTCCAACACCGCCCCCAGCTTGAACCTCACTGCCGTCCACAAACCGCACCAAGCCTGACCCTCACTGCCGTCCACACACCACCCCAAGGCTGACCCTCACTGCCGTCCACACACCGCCCCAAGCCTGACCCCTTCCGCTGTCCACACACTGCCCCCAGCCTGACCC
>NW_025208568.1:923-6340 GCF_004010195.1 Chiloscyllium plagiosum | reverse complement strand
CACACACCGCCCCAAACCTGACACTCACTGACCCAAAAAAACGCCCCAGCCTGACCCTCACTGCCGTTCACACACCGCCCCAAACCTGACACTCACTGACCCAAAACAGCGCACCCACCCTGACCATCACCGCTGTAGACACACCGCCCCCAGCATGACCTTCACCACCGTTCAACATTGCCCCCAGCCTGACCCTCACCACAGTCCACACACCGCACCAAGACTGACCATCACTGCTGTCCATACATGGCCCCAGCCTGATCCTCACCTCCGTCCAACACCGCACCCAGCTTGAGTCACACTGCCACCCGCACACCGCCCACAGCCTGACCCTCACCGCCATCTATACACCACCCCAGCCTGACTCGCATCTCAGTCCACACAATGAACCCAGCCTGACTCTCGCCGCCGTCTACACACCACCCCAAACCAGTCCCTCACCACTGTCCACACGCCATACCCAGCCTGACCATCATCACTGTCCAACACCGCGCGAAGCCTGACACTCATTGCCGTCTACACACTGTCTCTAGCCTGACCCTCACCATCGTCCATGCACAGCCCCCAGTCTGTCCCTCAGCACTGTCCACACACCGCCCCAAGAATGACCCTCACAGCTGTCCACACAACGCTCCCTGCTTGACCCACACCACTGTCCACACACTGCCCCCGTCTGACCCATACCACCATTCAACACTGCACCCAGCCCAACACTCACTGCCGTCCACTCACCGCCCCCACACTGACATCCACCACCTTCCAACACTGCCCCGAGCTTGACCCTCAACGCCCCCAGCCTGACCCTCACCGCCATTCACACCCCATCCCCAGCCAGACTCTCACCTCCATCCACCAACCGTCCCCAGCCTGACCCACACCGACATCCATACACCGCTCCCAGCCTGACCACCACCACTGTCCACGAACCACCCCCAGCCTGTACCTCACCGCCGCCCACACCCCACCACCAGTCTGATAATCACCGCCATCCAAACACAGACCTCAGCCTGACCCTCACCTCAGTTTAACCCCGCCCCCAGCCTGATCCTCACTAACGTACACACACTGACCGAAGCATGTCCCTCACCGTCGTCCACACACCGCCCCAAAACTGAACTTCACTGCCGTCTACATACCGCCCCCAGCCTGACCCTCACCAGAGGACTGGAGGGAGGCAAATGTAATTCCTCTCTTCAAGAAAGGAATTAGGGAAACTCCCCGCAATTACAGACCAGTCAGACTTACGTCTGTCGTCTGTAAGGAGTTAGAAAGGATTCTGAGGCATCGGATTTATGACCATCTGGAATAGCATGGCTTGATTAAAGGCAGTCAGCACGGCTTTGTGAGGGGCAGGTCATGCCTCACAAATCGTATTGAGCTCTTTGAGGATGTTACTAGGCAGGTTGATGAGGGTCAAGAGGTGGATGTTGTGTATCCTGACTTCAGTAAGGCATTTGATAAGGTTCCCCGTGGTAGGCTCGTTCAGAAGGTCAGAAGGAATGGGATAAAGTGGAATTTAGCTGTCTCGATACAGAATTGGCTGGTCAACAGAAGACAGCGAGTGTTATTGGAAGGAAAGAATTCTGCCTGGAGGTCAGTTGTGAGTGGTGTTCCACAGGGCTCTGCCCTTGTGCCTCTACTCTTTGTAATTTTTATTAATGACTTGGATGAGGAGATTGAAGGATGGGTTAGCAAGTTTGCAGATGACACAAAGGTTGAGGTGTCGTTGACAGTATAGATGGCTGTTGTTGGCTGCAGCGGGATGTTGACAGGATGCAGAGATGGGCTGAGAGGTGGCAGTTGGAGTTCAACCTGGATAAATGCGAAATGATGCATTTTGGAAGGCCAAATTTGAAAGCTGAGTACAGGATTAAAGACAGGATTCTTGGCAGTGTGGAGGAACAAGAGGGACCTTGGGGTGCAGGTACATAGATCCCTTAAAATTTCCACCTAGTGGCAGTATTGTTAAGAAAGCATATGGTGTTTTGCCTTTCATGAACAGGGGGATTGAGTTTAAGAGCGATGAGATCTTGTTGCAGCTCTATAAAACTTTGCTTAGTCCGCACTTGGAATACTGTGTCCAGTTCTGGTCGCCCTATTATAAGAAAGATGTGGATGCTTTGAAGAGGATTCAGAGGAGGTTTACCAGGATGCTGCCTGGACGCGAGGGCTAATCTAAGGAAGAGAGGTTGGCTGAGCTCGGACTTTGTTCACTGGAAAAAAGAAGGAAGAGAGGGGGCCTAATTGAGGTGTACAAGATAATGAGAGGCATAGATAGAGTTGATAGCCAAAGACTTTTTCCCAGGGCAGAAATTGTTAACACGAGGGGTCATAGTTTTAAGCTGTTTGTAGGAAAGTATAGAGGGGATGTCAGAGGCGGGTTCCTTACGCAGAGAGTTGTGAGAGCATGGAATGCGTTGCCAGCAGAAGTTGTGGAAGCGAGGTCATTGGGGGTATTTAAGAGACTGCTGAAAATGCATATGGTCACAGACATTTGAGGGTTCGTACATTAGGTTTAACTTACATGAGGATCAATGGTCAGCCCAACATCGTGGGCTGAAGGGCCTGTTCTGTGCTGTACTGTTCTATGTCCTATGAAGTGTATCTGGACCTTTCGACCATCTGCACCCTGTACTGACACCCTGTACCTTAGAAAACATTCCTTCAGTATGTTTATCCCCAAAGCACCTCGACAGATCATTCATGCCTTCAACACCTCAGAAAGCAAACCTGTTGCCCCCTTGGACCGTGTTCATCCCCAAATCTGTTCTCACTGTGATGACCCACAGCCACTCCCAAGATTGGAGCCCAGGGTCCAGAACATTATTTGTGTCTCTGGATTGATCATAGATTCCCTGAGATATGGAAGCAGTCCATTCGGCCTCTCAGGTTCACACTGACCCTCGGCAGAGCATCCCATTCCCCCTCTATCCCCGGATCCCTTCATTTCCTCTGGCTAACCCACCCAGCCTGCACATCTTTGGACAGTGAGAGGGAACTGGAGCACCCGGAGGCTGACACGGGGAGAATGTGCCAACTCCACACAGACAGTGGCCCAATGCTGGAATCGAACCCGGGTGGGGTGAGGCAACACTGAGCCCCAGTGACAATCCCACCATCTCCTCCCCGTTGATGACAGTTTGATGTCTATACCCGGGGAGTATCGAACTTGTCTAGCGTTTATTTAAGAAAGATTAGGGACAAGGGAAATGCCTCCACGAGCTCAGCTTGGCCCCCTCGAAAAAATATTTATATCAATATCAAAAAGATACTTTATTCACAAAAAAACTTTACGTACAAACATAGTCACTAAAGTTCGGTTCTGTACAGTCTTTACAACAAGGCTTTGTCATGACATATATACTCCCCTTGGCTGATAACTGAAATGTTAGCTCTGAGCTGTTCCTTCTGAATTAACATCACAAAGTTACATTGAGACGGATCTTTGTGAAGTGCCTGTGCTCTGTATCTGTTCTCCCATGTACCCCGCCCTCCGAATACAATACCTGACAAAGCCTTAAACCTGTTTGTCAACTTTCAACAGAAGCAGCCTCAGGGCATTGCACACAGACTGAATTACTCAGTGACGCTTGGATCAGGTCAAATTCTCAAGCAAACAGATGGCTAGGGATATTCAGCAGAATTCAGCAGGTAGCATCGGTGAAGAGAGACAGGAACAATTCGCATTTCAAGTGACCCTTCCTCAAAATGGTATGTACTGAAGGAACTTTCCCACAGAAATCACTGGATTGAAAGGTGAACTCTCTCTCTGTCTCTTTCTCCCTCCCCCTTCAGAGATGCTACCGGACATGCTCTTTTAGCTCCTTCAGCAATCTCTGTATTGATGTTTCAGGTCCCCAGCGCGTCCGTACAGATTGATTTTAGTGTTGAATTCTCAAGCTTGCTCTATTAAAGGGATTGAATCCCTCTGCTACAAAGGGGGGTCAGTTACCACAGCTAACAGGTTCGTGATGCCAACATTGTTGGCTCAATCTCTATCATGTCTGAAATTACCATGAAGGCCCCAGCTTCTCAACCTCGCCCCTCACCTGAGGTGTGTGACCCACCAGGCCTCTCTCTCTGACAAAACAGCAGCTCTCGGGTCCTCCTGGTCTATACTAACTTCCCAACTTTAAAAGGGCGCTCCAGTAAGAGAGCACTTTACATGGTTCAGGTCAAAATCCTGGAGCTCCCTCCCTAACATCACTGTGGGACACCCAAGGACTGCAGCAGGAGTGTACAGCTCACCCCCACCTTCCAGGCAACTATTAGATGGTGTGGGAATCACATACAAGACACATGTGAAAATAAGTTTTATAACAGGGTCACGGTGGATGGTCACTAACTCTGTTCTTTCCCTGTGTTGAAATCAGCATAATTAAGAAGCTAAGGGTGGGTTGAAAATGACAATGATAGTCTTTCGTAGGTTGGTGTTCATTAGAGTTTGTATCGACAGTATGAATGTTTGAGCACTTATTCAAGAGCATGCAGGTACTTGCCAGAGGAAGTGATGGGGGCTGGTATAATTGCAACATTTAAAAGGCATCAGGATGAGTATGTGAATAGGAAGGGTTTGGAGGGACACCAGCCAAGTGAAAGCTAATGGAATGAAATGAGATGAGAATATCTGGTTGGTATGGACGAGTTGGACAGGAGGGTCCATTTCCAAGCTGTGCACCTCTATGACTCTGTGCCTCTGAATAGTCTATTACAGAGACTTTCAGACAGCGTTTGGTTTGTGTGTCTCTCTCATGCTTCCTCAGATTCTGCAAACCCTATGTCTCCAAATTTCCACAAGACTCTATGAAATCTAAAAAGAGAGGGTCAGTACTGAAGGAGTGCTGCACTGTCAGAGGGTCAAGACTGAGGGAGTGCAGCACTGTCAAGGGTCAGTACTGAGGTAGTGCTGCACTGTCAGAGGGTCAGTACTGAGGGAGTGCTGCACTGTCGGAGGGTCAACACTGAGGGAGTGCTGCACTGTCAGAGGATCAGTAATGAGGGAGTGCTGCACTGTCAGAGGGTCAGTAGTGAAAAAGTGCTGCACTGTGAGAGGGTCAGTACTGAGGGAGCGCTGCACTGTCAGAGGGTCAGTACTGAGGGAGTGCTGCACTGTCAGAGGGTCGGTAATGAGGGAGTGCCGCACTGTCAGTGGGTCAGTACTGAGGGAGTGCTGCACGGTCAGAGGGTTAGTACTGAGCATGTCCCGCACTGTCACACGATCGGTATGGGGGCAGTGCCACACTGTCAGATGGTCAGTACTGAGGAAGTTCTGCACTGTGTGAGCGTCAGTACTGAGGGAGTGCCGCACTGTCAGAGGGTCAGTACTGAGGGAGTGCCGCACTGTCAGAGGGTCAGTACTGAGGGAGTGTCACACTGTCAGAGGGTCAGTGCTGAGGGAGTGCTGCACCGTCTGAGGG
>NW_025208568.1:0-852 GCF_004010195.1 Chiloscyllium plagiosum | reverse complement strand
TGTCAGAAGGTCAGTACTGCGGTGGTGCCGCACTGTCAGAGGGTCAGTACTGCGGGAGTGCAGCACTGTCAGAGGGTCAGTACTGAGGGAGTGCTGCACCGTCTGAGGGTCAGTACTGAGGAAGTGCGGTACAGTGTGAGGGTCAGTACTGAGGGAGTGTCACACTGTCAGAGGGTCAGTGCTGAGGGAGTGCTGCACTGTCAGAGGGTCAGTAGTGAGAAAGTGCTGCACTGTGAGAGGGTCAGTACTGATGGACCGCTGCACGGTCAGAGGGTCAGTACTGAGGAAGTGCCGCACTGTCAGTGGGTCAGTAATGAGGGAGTGCTGCACGGTCAGGGGGTTAGTACTGAGGATATCCCGCACTGTCACACGATCGGTATGGGGGCAGTGCCACACTGTCAGATGGTCAGTACTGAGGAAGTTCTGCACTGTGTGAGCGTCAGTACTGAGGGAGTGCCGCACTGTCAGAGGGTCGGTACTGAGGGAGTGCCGCACTGGCAGAGGGTCAGTACTGAAGGAGTGCTGCACTGACAGACGGTCAGTACTGAGGGAGTGTCACACTGTCAGAGGGTCAGTTCTGAGGGAGTGTTGCTCTGACAGAGGGTTAGTACTGAGGATGTCCCGCACTGTCACACGATCGGTATGGGAGCAGTTCCACACTGTCAGATGGTCAGTACTGAGGAAGTGCTGCACTGTGAGAGCGTCAGTACTGAGGAAGTGCTGCACTGTCAGACGGTCAGTACTGAGGGAGTGTCACACTGTCAGAGGGTCAGTTCTGAGGGAGTGCTGCACTGTCAGAGGATCAGTAATGAGGGAGTTCTGCACTGTCAGAGGGTCAGTAGTGAGAAAGTG
>NW_025208567.1:5116-14904 GCF_004010195.1 Chiloscyllium plagiosum | reverse complement strand
GCATTCAAACCAGATTACAAAGTGTTAACCTTTACACAACCTGGAAAATGTCGGCACTGAGTTGAAAAATGTGGTGCTGGAAAAACACAGCAGGCCAGACAGCATCCGAGGAGCAGGCGAATTGACATTTCGGGCATAAGCCCTTCTTCAGACCCAAAACGTTGATTCTCCTGCTCTTGGGATGCTGCCTGGCCTGCTGTGTTTTTCCAGCACCACATTTTTCAACTCTGGTCTCCAGCATCTGCAGTCCTCGCTTTCTCCTCGGTGTCGGCACTGAGTCAGTCTCTCCCTGTCTGTCTCTCTCTATGCCTGTCGATGCGCCTCTCTATTTTTGTGCTTGTCTGCATCTCTCTGTCTCTCTGTCTCTCTCTTCCTGCCTGCGCGTCTCTCTCTCTCTGCCTGCCTGTTCCTCTCTCTGCCTGCCTGTTCCTCTCTCTCTGCCGACATGTCTCTCTCTGCAATATTTTCCAACTTTCTTTGATTCTCAGTTTGTCAGTTTTTGTTTTTTCCTTCCTTCCAAGGGTAATGAGGCACTCACATTCCAGAACAGTCCAAGTTCGGGAGTTGAGCCTCATAAATCCTGGCTGTGACACATAGCTGCCTAACCAAGTGTGCAAACTCTAAATACCTGTCAGCTGTTCCATTTGCAAATCGAACACTGTTTTCAAGGCAAGCTGTTAGTGTCTCTGCATTAGTCCACAACCCAGGGGAAATACAACAGAGTCTTTAATAGTTGCCCACTGCATCCTGTATGCCAAATTTATTCAAGTCTGAACGTCCTGAAGCAAGCAATTATACTTATTGCAGAATTTTACAAGCCAATTAAAACTAATGTTGGGCACTTGAATGGATCGGCGGCATTTTGAAACCTGCCGCAGACCTCAGTGTGGGTCCAGGTCTTATCAAAAAAGTTTTCACCGGCCATAACCCTGGGGCAAGCAAATTCTTCATTACTAATTTTTTAAAGCATAAGCTGCTCTCAGCAGCATTACGTCAGGACACTCTCACTAGTATCTTGTGGCTGAGTAGCGAGAATTGTGTCACCATTTTTGTCCCTGGCCAGCTTTCCTTTTTATTTGGACACAACAAAGCAGCAACCACCCTCTATATTTCATCTCTCAAAGGGTATCGACCAGTGACCTGGCAGGACCAGGGTATCTCCTGGCTGACTCGCCAACTGTGGGGGATGGAACTAAAATCCCATGCAAAGAAAGAATTTGTTTATCAGGGAGCAGTACAGCTGCAAGGCCAACTGTCTCTGCTGAGCCTGGGAAACATAAGCTTTAGCAAGCAAGCACTAAAATGAGATTCAAAATGGTTTCCAGGCTTTAATATGTGGCAAAATGGCTGACCCAAATCTAACAATTCTTCCACATCATCGCAAGGAATAAAACAAGAAAAATGCAACAAAATTAGTAATATATAGACAATCGAACGTAATGTTCGTTCATTAGGAAGTAAATAAGAAATAGGGGTCTCCCAGGATTCTTATCATGCTCTACTTGAAGAATTCTCTCTCTCTTACATCTGACTATTAGTACCCAGCTAAGATTTACTACAATATTTACATCAATAGAAATAAAGCAACTGTTATCAAATAGACATAAAGGCATACAACACTGATGTAGACTTTGCTCTCTCTCATGCACATACGTGCACACATAAGTCCATGGGAGTAAATGTGTATTTGCAGAATTATATTTGCACAGTTAAAAATCACACACACCATGTTATAGTCCAACAAGTTTAATTGGAAGCACTAGCTTTCGGAGTGCAGCTCTTTCATCAGGTGTTTATGGAGTATAAGAATGTAAGACACAGAATTTATAGCAACAGTTTACAGTGTGATGTAACTGAAATTATATATTAAATAAGATCTGGCTTTGTTAATTCTCTCATCTGTTAGAATGACCATGTTGGTTTCAGTTCTTTCATATGTAAATCACAATGTTTTTTAAAAGTTAAATTCTCATGTGAACTTTAGCAATTGGTGTCGTGTCAGCCCAGATAATGTATTGAAGGTGTGAGCTCCCCTGTGTGAGACTGTCTGTGCCACAATGGTTAAACTGATTTACAGAATCTTACATGGATTCATGCAGTTTTGAGTAAAGATGTAATTCTGCAAGTACAAATTCACCCAACAAACCTGTGCGTGTGTGGGGAGATATATTTGCAGATACATTCTATTTTGTTTAAAAAATGCACAATCTGCAGACAGCCGAATACATGTAATAGTTTGTAAATTCCACTTTGGGAAATAGAACCAGTCTGACTCAAGATTGGAATACAGGCAGACTCTGGCCTCACACCTTTAATGCATTGTCTGAGCTGAGATGTCACATTTTGCTATAAAACCTTGTTATCTCGAGAAGGGGACATACAAGAAGTTCTGGGGTTTACATTGTAATGATACCTGCAACCCATTCTAAAAGGTGAAAGACTTAACAATCCAGGTTTGTTTAATATACCATTTCAGTGGCAGGATGCCTTAATGTTTTGCTATAAATTCCGTGTTTTATGATCTTATTCTCCACAACCACCTGATGAAGAAGCAGCACTCCAAACGTTACTGCTTCCAAAGAAGCCTGTTGGACTACAACCTGGAGTTGAGATTTAAACTTTGTCCAGATTAAAGTGGATTGCCGATGCTAAATTACCCATAGTGCCCAGGGATGGGCAGATTAGGGTGGATTGGCCATGCTAAATTACCCATAGTGCCCAGGGATGGGCAGATTTGGGTGGATTGGCTATGCTAAATTATGCATAATGTCCAGCAATATGCAGCTAAGGTGCGTTACTCAGTGTTAAATGTAGAGCAGTGGGGGTAGGGGAATGGATGTGGGTGCGTTACCCTTGAGAGGGTCAGTGTGGACACGTCGGACCGAGTGGCCTGCTTCCCACACTGTGGGGATTCTGTAAAGTGATGGGGTGTTCTCCTCCCCTTGTGCTGCCGGGCACCGCATGCGTGGGCCGCTCTCGGTCTCGTCCCGCCGCCTTCACCGTCATTTTGCTCCACTTTTCGCCCCGCTCCTCGTTCCATTATTGACGTCACAACGCGGAAGTGGCCCTGTCAGTTTCATAATGAATCCCCCTCCCTCTGGGCAGCTCTTCATCCTGGGAGGGAGACAGAGATGGCAGGAGGGGGAATTGGTCACTTGTAGCAACTGGAGTGAATCCAGGGAGGGAGCAGACTCCGCTAACTCAGGTATGTGTCTTAGTTACCCGGGCGAGGTGGAAGAGAAGGATCGACGTTGGGAAGGCGGAGGGTAGATAGCTTTTCTGTTTTTATTTTTAAAATGCACCCGATTCCCACAAGTAACTGCAGCAGGTGCAAGTACAGCACATGCAATATTCCTCATTGCAGCTTCACGCCGGTTTTGTATCCTCTTCTTCTTGCGCCTTGGCTCCAGCACATTCAGCTTCCTTCTCTCATTCCCATCCCCCGCCCTAATGTCCAAGCTGACCCGCAAAAGTTCGGTTTGTCCCTCCTTTCTTTCCCGGTTGTCTTTTTGTAGCAACTGGAGTGAATCCAGGGAGGGAGCAGACTCCGCTAACTCAGGTGTATGTCTTAGTTACCCGGGTGAGGTGGAAGAGAAGGATCGACGTTGGGAAGGCGGAGGGTAGATGGCTTTTCTGTTTTTATTTTTAAGATGCACCCGATTCCCACAAGTAACTGCAGCAGGTACAAGTACGTCACATGCAATATTCCTCATTGCAGCTTGAAGCAGGTCTTTGTATCCTCTGTTCTTCCTGCGCCTTGGCTCCAGCTAATTCAGCTTCCTTCCCTCATTCCCATCCCCCTGATGTCCAAGCTGACCCGCAAAAGTTCGGTTTGTCCCTCCATTCTTTCCCGGTTGTCTTTTGTGGGTTTTGAAAACTTTCCCAACCCTCTGATTATACGAGGTGGGAAGTTATGTTGAAGCTGCACCAGACATTGGTTAGGCCACTTTTGGAATGTTGTGTGTACTTCTCGTCTCTCTGCTAGAGGAAGGATGTTGCAAAACTTGAAAGGGTTCTGAAAAGATTGACAAAGATGTTGTCAGGGTTTGAGCTGAACAGGCTGGGGCTGTTTTCTCTCGAGCGGCAGAGGCCGAGGGTGACCCGAGAAACTTTCATAAAATCATGAGGGGCACGGATAGGGTAAATAGACAAGTCTTTTCCCTGGATGGGTCATAGATTCAGGGTGAGGGTGAGATTTAAAAAGAACCTAAGGGGCAACTCCTATATTCAGAGGATAGTGCGTGTAAGGAATGAGCTGCCAGAGGAAGTGGTGGTGGCTGGTACAATAACAGCATTTAAAAGGTATCTGGATGGGTATATGAATGGGAAGGGATGAGAGGGACATGGGCCAAGCGCTGGCAAATGGGACGAGATAGATTTAGGATATCTGGTCGGCATAGATGAGCTGGACGGAAGGGACTGTTCTCTGCTGTAACTCTCTAACGTTTGCCATGTCTGTTTGTTTAGTTTCTCTCGGGTGTTGGTGTTAATGCCTTGATGTCTCATTTTGCTCCCCACATCCTGGGGACATTAACCATTTCCTGTCTGGTTGTTCTGATGATCTGGACTGCTGTCTGGGTCTTCGGGTTTCTGGGATTGGTCAATAAATGCATCTGGAAATGACGCTTTGTTAATCACACAAGCAATTGTTTATTCTTTGGTATGGCCGGGTCGGTAGACTCTGATCAGCCCAGAAAGCTGAGTACTCCTAGACCACCAAAGTAATCCGCTGACTTTTCCAGAGTTTGTATAGAGCTTATATACATTGTTTATAGTCAGACACTGAGCATGATGACATAGTAACAACTGTCGTGGAAATTAAATCGACTCGATTCAAATGTTTATTTCAGACCTTTGCAAAAGGACCCAATTCATTGGCAAGACGCCTCATGTAAGGGGCGTGTGATAGCTTTCACATACTCCCTTTATACTATAATTCGCTTTTCCTTATCAGCTCCTGGATGGCTAGAGGCCTGGAACATTCAAGTTCCTTTCCATATATGGAGTTGATTTTCTCGTTTCTTGGCTGCTGATATGGTAGTTTAACTGGCCTTGTAAGTCTGCTGTTAGGTCGGTTTGCCTTTACATTTTTGTTTGTTTGCAATACCCTTAGTTCCAGTCAGACCCTTACTTCTTTATTCCCCTATGCCTTTATAGATTTCACAATGGATGTTAATTTTCCATTTCATGACAACAATGACATGAAAATATACCGAGCCAGATAGCTATACATCAGACTGCTTAGGGAGCACCAGGCCTTTCCTCCAACATCATCTACCTGTAGCACAGCTTTCTGGTGTTATCGCCATTTGCTCTGGTGTGCCCTGTACATAGGAGAAAGTGAGGACTGTAGATGCTGGAGAAGGGCTCATGCCCGAAACGTCGATTCTCCTGCTCCTTGGATGCTGCCTGACCTGCTGCCCTGTACATAGCTCATTTTCACACGTCACACACTTCAACGTTACTGTATGGTGGGATCCACGCAATCAGGTCTTCCTGCGGTGGAACCTCTGGTCGTTTTACCACTTGGTATCCTGCTGCACTCCTAAGCAAACGCCATAGGCAGGTACACAAGCAGGCTCCTAATACAAAGCACTATCAGTATGACCAGCCCTACAACTAGTAGAGAATGTAGGATCCAATACCCCCAAGCTCCCCAAAGGGCGGTAAGCCATTGGAACCAAGAGTCATATGCTGGGGGAGGCGGTCTTACTGCCGCCTTCATATGATTTATCACACTAGTGATATTCTGGGACTCATCGGGAATATTAAAACAGCAGGAGGTGCATAACAATTTGCAGACGCCCCCCCTTTGTGCCATCAGTATGATTAGTACTAATCGATTTTGTATCGCTGCTTCCCTTACTACTGTTAATTCAGTAATGGTGAGTGCTAGACCTTCCTCCGTCTCATTTGCTAACAGTAATATACTAATATGCCAGGCCATTAATCTTGTTTATTGCCAATGTTGTCCCTGCTCCCAAGAGAATGGACCACCCAATGTTTGGTCCTGGTGTAGTCCAGGGGTCTGCGAGTGTGTCCCCTTCCAATGCAGTGGCATGTCCCTCGGGTTTGCCCATTACTAGCTTTTGGGACGAACACTGTACCATAGGGTAGCAGCACCCTTTCCATCCCAGAGGGAGGTGGTAGTACCCTCTCTCTCCACAGGCCCATATTATACCCACCATCATGGTCTGATTACTGATTAAAGGAACAAGTAATGTTGATTGTACCATTTGCGTAGGTTGCTGAGCAAGAATCGTTGTTCAAGTACAATGTCATAATACATTGGGAGATCCCCAAATGGAGTCTCCCCTGATTTGTGCAAAAACACGTTTCTCCCCTGCCTTCCACTATATGGAAGGCTGTGGTTGGGAGCGTGTCAGCCTTGCGTTCGGGTGCTGGCGCGAGTTTTGCTCTTATTGCTCCCCCTATCAGGGTCAGGGCAGTTGCTGCCCGCAGAAGCAGGCAGCTAGCATTTCTTGCTGGGCTCTGTGATTGGTTCGGCAGTCCACCATTGGGCGGTGTGCAAATATATCCAACAAGGGTAGCTAACCTCTAATCTCCGGTGTTGTATTTGGGCCAAGGCACAAGCTCTGTTCCCTTCACATCTAGCGATGGCCCTTCGCACCTCCCAACCTACTGGCATCACACTTACACCATTTATCTCCTGGAGAGCCAATTCCACTACCGAGTTAGACTCGCTCCTGAGCCCTGACTGACTCCCTCTAGGTTCTGGTGTGACATTAATGCCCTTTGCCCTGCTTGGAGTTATGTCCATGATTTGGTTTGTTTGGTTGCCGTGCCCTGATGCTACTATCTTCTGTAGAACCTTCTGCCGGGTTGGGGGGGAGGGGAACTGTACCACTATATTCACCTTTCTATAAATGTTGGAGAAGGGGCTATCTATTCCACACCACCAGACACCCTCTTCATTCTTCTGAGTATTGGTTATTATTACCCGTGTCTTGGGACCTCCTTCCTTGATAATAGAATACCTATTTCCCATGTCAGGTGTCCTTGTAGCCGTGGTGGCCACTATTAAGTGCCAGTCACTGGGACACACGGATCCCTGCATAAATATTTATCATCCCATTTATAGTCATCCTGGTTACTAAACAGCCATGGGTTGCATTTAAAGGTCCCCTTAGCACCCTCAGTTATGATTACTGTCTGCGGCTGTATCTCAGAAGCCCCTGCCCTTGGGAATAGTCCTGCCAGGGCGCTTACTGATAATGTGAGCTGGGGCAGCCCCAAATTTATATGAGGCATCTAGCAACCTTACAATCCCCATGTATATAAGTCCAATCTGGTTATCGGCGTTTCACTGCTTGCACTTATTTGGTTCCGGTGCTGTCCGATGTCTCCTCAGGTCCAGCTACACATTTGCAATGGCTGGCATGTATCCAGGTGGTTCTTTCGGTGAACTGAACAGCTGTCTGTGTTGTAAGGAGCACTTGAAACGGCCCCAGCCACATCTTCGCCTTCCAGCTTTTCCTCCTGAATTCTTTCATCACTATCCAGCCTCCAGGTTTTAGATCGTGCAGTTTCCCTCCTGCTGGTTGGGGTAGTGCCGCTTTCAGTCATCCTGGTTACTAAACAGCCATGGGTTGCATTTAAAGGTCCCCTTAGCACCCTCAGTTATGATTACAGTCTGCGGCTGTATCTCAGAAGCCCCTGCCCTTGGGAATAGTCCTGCCAGGGCGCTTACTGATAATGTGAGCTGGGGCTGCCCCAAATTTATATGAGGCATCTAGCAACCTTACAATCCCCATGTATATAAGTCCAATCTGGTTATCGGAGTTTCACTGCTTGCACTTATTTGGTTCCGGTGCTGTCCGATGTCTCCTCAGGTCCAGCTACACATTTGCAATGGCTGGCATGGATCCAGGTGGTTCTTTCGGTGAACTGAACAGCTGTCTGTGTTGTAAGGAGCACTTGAAACGGCCCCAGCCACCTCTTCGCCTTCCAGCTTTTCCTCCTGAATTCTTTCATCACTATCCAGTCTCCAGGTTCTAGATCGTGCAGTTTCCCTCCTGCTGGTAGGGGTAGTGCCGCTTTCACTTGATTCTGTATTTGAGACAAAAGTCTAGAGTTTTATACGGTAACACAACATCTCATCCTCACAGTGGCCTGTTATTTATCTTGCTTTAGGTCTTGGGCCAACTCCTGTATTGGGCGGCCTACCAAACAAAATCTCAAACGGGCTAAGATTGGGTCTTCCTCTCCTCCTAGATCTCATATACACTAGCACAATTGGAAGTGCCTTTGTCCATGTCACCCCGAGTTCCTCACAGCATCTTGTCAATTTATTTTTTAGGGTAGCATTCTCTCGTTCCACTGTCCCATCGCTCGCTGGGTGGTAGGCACAGTGTTGTCTCATGTTTATTCCCAAGTAATCACTGATCTTCTGTAAGGCATTATTGACAAATGGTGTCCCATTGTCGCTACTAAGCCTTTCAAGGATGTCCCATCTTGGAATTATTTCAGTTAGCAAAGCCTTGGCTATGGCACTGGCATCCTGTTTAGACGTGGGGAATGCTTCCACCCATTTGGAAAACATACCAACTATTACCAGGCAATACCTTTTCCCTTAGCTGTGTGTTAGTTCAATAAAATCCATCTGAAAATGTTCAAAGGGTCTTTGGGGTTGGGGGTGTGCTGCCTGACTCATCTGTATTCCCCTCCCCACACGAATTGGGGCACAGATAACACATCATTCACAATATTTCTGGGAGTAGTGAGTAAATCCCTTAGTGTATCAGTGTGCTACAATACTGTTGTACATCCACCCCCCCCCCCCAACCTTTTTGACACATGATCCTTACTGTGTGTCAGTTTGGCATAGAATGGGAATAATGATCGCGGCAGACAGGGTTTACCATTGGGGCCACCCCTTCCTTCATGCTGCATCCTGCCGTTGTCCACTCACGCTTCTCCTCCGGCGTGGCCTGTGACTGTAACTCCCATATGTCTGCTGTTGGGGTACAAATTTTTGTCATACACCGTCAGACTGATCACTTGGTGGCTGCTGGGCTGCTGTCCTTGCCGCTGAGTCTGCCTTCGCATTGCCTTGAGAAATGGAATCGTTATTTTTTTTGTGGGCTTCACACTTACACACAGCGAGTGATTTGGACAATAGGACCGCTTCCAGGAGGTCAGACATCAGGCCAGGGTGTGTGATGGGCTTTCCAGAGGAGGTCAAGAAGCCCCTGTGTTTCCATAGGGTTCCAAAATCATGTACAACCCCAAATGCATATCTGCTGTCTGTGTAAATATTCACTGTCCTTTCCTTTGCCTTGACTGAGACATGTAATTTGCGCTGACAGATGAGAAGGGAATGATCCCGCTTTGACTACCTCGTGGGTAGCAGTAAAGATATTGCATGTGGGGCCAGTAGGGTTAATACACTATAGCCGACTATGTCCCTGGACGCCACAACACCCTTTTCAGCTGCAGCCACAGCTCGCAGGCATTTAGGCAATCCTGCCACTATGGGGTTTAGTTTTGCCGAAAAATAAGCTACCGGCCTCAATTTTGCCCCATGATCCTGCAACAGCAGAGATGTCATGCAGCCATGCTTCACATCTACTGTTTGTACAAAAGGCTTGTTTGGATTCGGAATCACCGGTGTCTGTGTAGTTTGGAGGGCCTTTTTCAATTCAGCAAAGGCACTTTTGGCCTCTGGGGTCCACTGCAATGGAGTCTGGCTCAGCAACCCTTTGCCATGGGCTATGTCACTTAGAGATGCCTCATGGGTTGTGTAATGTGGATAAACATTCTACAGT
>NW_025208567.1:0-4408 GCF_004010195.1 Chiloscyllium plagiosum | reverse complement strand
TGGTGCTGCTATTAAGCAATCATCTACATACAGCAGAAGCGCTGACCCTGGGGTTAAAACAAGAGTCTCCAGACTCCTGCGTAGAGCCTCATTATATATGGTGGGGGGACTCACAGTAACCTTGACAAAGTCACGTGAAGGTATACGATTTTCCTTAGAATGAAAAAGTGAACCAGATCGACTCTCTGGGTGTACCAGTTACACTAAAGAAGGCTTTTGCTAAATCCACAACAGAGAACCATTTACTGTCCGGTGGAATTTGAGCCAACATAGTATAGGGGTTGGGAACTTTGGGGCGTGTGGAACAACAGCGTTATTGACTGCCTGCAGGTCTTGAACAAACCTCCATTCCTCTGGTTCACCCGGAATATTTGCGTTTTTGACCGGAAAAATGGGGGTTCTCACTAGTGAGTTTTCACAGGGGATTATCACTCCAGCCTTTAGGAGGGATTCAAAGACTGAAGTAATTCCTTCGATAGCCTCGGGTTTTAACGGGTGTTGTGCTCTGCAAGGCCGATACTCAGACTTGGGGGTTATTTGTATGGGTTCACAGCCTCATATGAGCCCCACGTCATGTTTGCCTTTTGTCCACAGCTCAGTAGGGACCTTTCTCTCAATCTTGGGTCTGAGACTTCTACTTTAGGAACATGCCAATATAGTATAAGGCTACCTTCCTAGGCTCTCCAGGCTAGCCGGGGTTACCTGGACTGCCCTATCTGCCTGAGTTAGCCAACTTAGTTTCTTCCTCTATGTCCGCATATCTTCACTGAACCAGATACCCACATCGTCCCTCAAGACCCAGTCTTTTGGTTTTTTGTGCCTTTAGTACCCATGGTCCCAAATCCTGCCACCTGTTTCCGGACACCTTCGCCAATGACACGTGAGGAAAAGAGCCTTCCACGTCAAAAAGATAGGTTCTGCTTGCCGTCACAGAGACCTTAGATAAGTTCACACTGACTGCACATCTGTAGTCATTCCAATAAAGTTTGCACAATGACAATTGATCTGGTTTAACCCGTCTCCTGAACCAATCCTTCCCAAATGATTTGTCAGGGCTATCGCGGTGTATGTGTGCTGTGCAGTGCAGCATATCCCCAGCAAGAACACCGGTGTTAATAGGATGAACATGGTTACTTGCTTCCATGGCGAGTGAATCGCTCACTGAACGTATCGCTGTCTGGCTTAATCGCCATTCATAGACATACATCAGGGGTCGTGAGTTGTATTTTACAGCCTGCACTGGTAAGTCATCTTTTCGTATTATCTGCAAGCCTTTCGGGGGACTGAGCAAATCCAACCCCAGTCTCACTGAGATTCTGAGCCATCAGATTTAAAGGACAGAATTCCGATAACAAAACTGAGAATTGGAATGTTTCCCAATTACTGGTTTTGCACAACAGGGATGTGGTAAACCCCACTCTTATCACAACTCCTGTCAGTCACCCTGCTGTCCAGCCTTCAGGGCTGACTGAGGCTGTCTGTGTGGGCACTGCCTTGCCCGGTGGTTCATTGTTCCACAAACAAAGCACCTGCCAGATCTACCTCTGCCAGCCCCTCTTCCGTGACCTCCACCTCTGCCTCTCCCTTTTCCCACAGCATCTCCCTCCAACGGCTGGGCGACCATTTGCATCATAGCAAGCTGAGCTTATCCTTCTCTTGAGCCAGCAATTTTTCAGCATGTATCGCGTGTTGTTCTATCAAATTGAGCTTTCCCGTGTCCCAGGTAATAAATGTGTCTTTTACCTCTTTTGCTATTTTGTCCTTCATCCCATTGATGAAGCTGTTGCTCAGGTGTGCCTCATACGGTGTGATTTCTGCCATCGTTATGTCCTCGGGTGGTGTCGGTCCACTCCAGGCATTATGGATTAGAGTGAGGCGCGGAAGGTACTGGGACACTGTCTCACCTTCGTGTTGGTTACACATTGCAATTTTGGTCATGTCCATTCCATAGATTCACTATTCTGTGGGAAAAGTAGTTCCTCCTCATCTGTGTTCTAAATCCCGTCCTCCAAATCTTTTGGCCTAGTCTAATCCACCAGCAGAAATAACTGGATAGGGTATGGCTTCATCCCCACAGCGCAACGAATTCCCACTTTCCACCAAAATCCCGGATGTACTAATTTAGTTGCTTGCTGTCTCAGAAATGAAAGATTTCATTGTAACTTCTTCCGGTCCCAGTAAGGGCAAAACATCTATGAAAGCTGCTCTGAAAGTCCAGTCTTCACACCATATTTCTGCTTTCACCAAAAATGACTAGAGTCCTCCACCATGGAAACAGACAGTTCGACCCAACTCGTCCGTGCCAACCAGATATCTGAAATCAATCGATTCCCATTTGCCAGCATGTGGCCCATGTCCTTTTCAACCCTTCTAATTTATGTACGCACTCAGATGCTTTTTAAATGTTGTAATTGTACCAGCCTCCAACACTTCCCCTGGCAGCTCATTCTATACATGCACCACCCTCTGCATGAAAACGTTGTCCCTTAGGTCCCTTTTAAATCTTTCCCCTCTCACCTCTAACATATGCCCTCGAGTTTGGACTCCCCTGCCCTGGGGAGAGGACCTTGGGTATTCACCCTATCCATGCCCCTTTTTAATGTCGACAAGTTTACCCCTCAGCCTCCGATGCTTCCAGGAAATTTTTCCTGGCTTACTCAGCCTCTCCAACTCTGGTAACAGTCTTGTAAAGCTTTCCAACCCCTTTCAAAGTTTCACAAGTTCTTTCCTACATCCGGGAGACCAGAACTGAACGCGGTATTCCAAAACAGGCCAAAATAATGTACAGCCACAACATGACGTCCCAACGCCTATATTCAATGCTCTGACCAATAAAGGAAAGCATACCAAATGCCGCCTTCACTATCCTATCGACCTGTGACTCCACTTTCAAGGAACTATGAACCTGCACTCCAAGGTCTCTTTATTCTGCAACATCCCCCTTGACTGTGTCAGTCCTGCCTGGATTGCTTGACCAAAATTCAAACCTGACACTTCTCTAAATTAAATTGCATTTGCCACTGCTCGGCCAATCCAATCAATTCGAATTTATAGTGAACTCTCTTTCCTCTCTTATTCCCTAGAAGCTAAATATCTCCATCCCACACACTCCCTCAGTTTTCACTTTTCTAAAAGTGGGAGAATAGGGTTGAGAAACGTATTGGCTACGATTGAATGGTATGAGCAGACCTGATGGGCTGAATGGCCTCATTTCTGCTCCTATATCCTATGGTCTCTTGCTGTCCAGGACAGAGAGAGAGAGAGAATGGGAGCAGGAGTCGGCCATTTGGTCTTTTGACCCTGCACCAGTATTGAACACATCATAACTGGATATGGATCTACCTACATCGAGGTGGATAGACTGGGACTTTTTCACTGAAGCATAGACGGTTGAGAGGTGACCTTATCGAGGTTTATAAAATCATGGGGGGGCGGGGGATAGATGAGCTGAATGGCAGGTGTCATTTCCTTCGGGTGGTGGTTTCAAGATGAGAAAGCAAATTTTGAGCGTGAGTGGAGAAAGATTTTAAAAAGTCTTCAGAGGCGTCATGTTTTTTCAGAGTGGTTCATGTGTGGGATGAATGTCCAGAGGAAGTGGTGGATGCAGATACAGTTACAATGTTTTGATTAAGTAAGTGAATAGGAAAGGTTTGGAGGGATATGAGCCAAACACAGGTAGCTGGGACTAGTTTGGTTTGAGAACACAATCCGCATGGACTAGTTGGACTGCAGGGTCTGTTTCTGTGCTGTCTGACTCTGTCACTGTTCTGTACTGGTCTTAAAACCATTTTCTTGCTTTCCCCCGTAAACATCCACTTCTGTGTTGTTCCAAAATCAGATGAACTCAGCCTTGAATATATTCAAGGACCCCCTAACTGCAGGGAGATATCCCCGATTCTGAACTCAATTCCTCTTGCTGATTGCTTGCTGCATCTGTCTGATGACTGGCATTGACTGGTGTAGGAGGACGCTGAGGCCACTTTGTACACCCACACGTCATTCCTGATGAAGGGCCTGTGCCCGAAACGTCGAGTCTCCTCCTTGGATGCTGCTTGACCTGCTGTGCTTTTCCTGCACCACACTTTCTGACTCTGATCTCTAACATCTGCAGTACTCACTTCCTCCAAATCCAAATACATCTCCATTTAAACAAAAGCTATGACTTCACATTGTGGTACCGCATTTGCCTTGTGTTTGCCAACTGTGGTCTTCTCTACATTGGGAAGACCAAGCGTAAACTTGGGGAATGGTTCGCCAGGCATTGCAGCCGGGTCTGCAGAGGCCGTACGGACTTCCCAGTCACCACCCGTTTTCATTTCCGTTCCCACCCGCTTTCTGACATGACCATCTTTAACCTCATCCATTGCCACAACATACCAAGCTGCAAATTGGAGGAACACCACCTCAC
>NW_025208566.1:13747-14898 GCF_004010195.1 Chiloscyllium plagiosum | reverse complement strand
GGGGAAGATTCCATTTCTGGTCATCAGTAGTGATGCGCAATTTGCTTCATGTAGGCAAGTCTGAACTCCTGCGCTTCATCTTGGCAATATGTCTTGTATTAAGAGCCAGGCACAATGCTAAACATGCATTTATTTGCTGAAAACAGTGGGGCATAGAACATAGAAGAATACAGCGCAGTACAGGCCCTTTGGCCCTCGATGTTGCGCCGATCCAAGCCCACCTAACCTATACGAACCCACTATCCTCCATATACCTATCCAATGCCCGCTTAAATGCCCATAAAGAGGGAGAGTCCACCACTGCTACTGGCAGGGCATTCCATGAACTCACGACTCGCTGAGTGAAGAACCTACCCCTAACTTCAGTCCTATATCTACCCCCCCTTAATTTAAAGCTATGCCCCCTTGTAATACCCGACTCCATACGCGGGAAAAGGTTCACACTGTCAACCCTATCTAACCCCCTAATCATCTTGTACACCTCAATCAAGTCACCCCTAAACCTTCTTTTCTCTAATGAAAACAGCCCCAAGTGTCTCAGTCTTTCCTCATACGATCTTCCTTCCATACCAGGCAACATCCTGGTAAACCTCCTCTGCACCCGTTCCAGTGCCTCCACATCCTTCCTATAGTATGGCGACCAAAACTGCACACAATATTCCAGATGCGGCCGCACCAGAGTCTTATACAACTGCATCATGACCTCAGGACTCCGGAACTCAATTCCTCTACCAATAAAAGCCAGTACGCCATATGCCTCCCTCACCGCACTATTTACCTGGGTGGCAACTTTCAGAGATCTGTGTACATGGACACCAAGATCCCTCTGCTCATCCACACTACCAAGTATCCGACCATTAGCCCAGTACCCCATCTTTTTGTTATTCTTCCCAAAGTGAATCACCTCACACTGAGCTACATTGAATTCCATTTGCCACCTTTCTGCACAGCTCTGCAGCTTCTCTATATCCTGCTGTAACCTGCCACATCCTTCCTCACTGTCAACAACTCCTCCGACTTTCGTATCATCCGCAAACTTGCTCACCCAACCTTCTAACCCCTCTTCCAGGTCATTTATAAAAATGACAAACAGCAATGGTCCCAAAACAGATCCTTGCGGAACACCGCGAGTGACGGCACTCCATGAAGAA
>NW_025208566.1:0-5941 GCF_004010195.1 Chiloscyllium plagiosum | reverse complement strand
GCACTGGTTCATTCATATATAAACCCAGGCTGTTGCATTGTTCGATAACACAGTATTAGATCATTGCCCAGTGTGGAGAAACATGTACCTTTTGCAGGACAGTGACAGGATGTGCAGCTCCCATCCATTTACAGCTCCATACCTCCACTGTGCCTTGACAAGGGATGCTGCGAATGTGAAAGTCACTGCGAGGAAGAGATGTCAATGGAAACAATGTAAATACCAATAGTTCTGATTAAGGCGCGTATCACTCTAGTATTTAAAGATGAAATAACTGAGATAATATCCAATGAGGGTTTGTGAGTAGTGCAAGCAAGTAAGCGGGGGTGGTAATTTTATAGTGGTTGCACTACAAGCCTTCAAATAATCAATGGGAATTAGAAGAACAAATATTCAGGGAGACTGGCGAGACTTGCAGGAGCAATGGTGTTGTCATAAAGGTGATTTTAACTATCCTAACATAGACTGGGACTTCCAAAGGGTTAAGAACTTAGATGGAACGTAATTTGTCAAGTGTGTTCAGGAAAGCTTCCACAAGCAATATATAGAGGGTCCTACTGGAGAAGGGACAAACTAGACCTACTGCCGGGAAATTTAGTAAGATAGGTGACGGAGATAAAGTGGGGGAGCATTTTGGGAAAAGTGTCTAGAACTGTATTAATTTTAAAATAGTTATGGTCGGGACAAAATTGGTCCACAGATTCAAGTTCTAAATGGGGTAAAGCGTATTTTATTCGAATTTAACAGGGGATTGCAGGGGATGATTGGAGTCGTTTTCTTCCAGGCAAAAGGACCGCGGGCAAGTAGGAGGGCTTCAAAAGTGATATAGCTTGAGTTCAAGGTCTATATGTTGTTGTGAGGGTGAAGGGAAAGTGAGTCTGGAACAGCGTACCCTTGATAAAAAGAGATATTGAGGCTCTGCCAACAAAAAAAAGAGGCGAGGCTCAGGTTCAGGCAGCTGGAATCAAGGGAATCCCAGGGGTACACAGGGGTTACAGGAGTTTACTGAAGAAGGAAATCAGCAAGGTGAAAAGTGGGTATGAGATAGCCTTGGCTGAGCAGATTAGGGTGAATCCAAATTCAGTATAGTAAAGAAAAAGAACAACTAGAGAGAGAATTGGATGTCTTAAAAACCAAAATAGCCATGCATGTGTAAAACCTCAAGAGACGGGTGACGTTCTCAATTTCCCCTCTGTGTTTAACATGAAGAAAGACATGAAGACCTGTAACCTTTTCGAGGTTAATTGTCATATCTTGGTACAGTCCATATCACAGTAGAGGTGCTGTTGGACTTTTTAGAATGCATAAAGTAAGATACATCTCTTGGCCCTGACCAGATATATCTAAGAGCACTGCAAGAGGCGAGAGAAGGGCCGTTCAAGGGGCAAGGTCCCGGAAGACTGGGCGATAACAAATGTTGTGCCCTTATTCAAGAAGGGCTGTCAAGAAAAGACTGGTAAATATAGACCAGTAAGCTTCACATGTGTTTTCAGTAAACCACTTGGGAAGGTTCTGAGATTTCAGATATGCATGCATTTGGAAAGGCAGAGTTTGACTATGAGCAGTCAGCATAGCTTTGTACGTGGCAGATCATGCCTTACAAACTTTGTTAGAGTTGTTGAGGAAGTGACCGGGAACGTTGACGAGGGCAAAGTGGTGGACATTGTCGATATGGATATCAGTAAGGCCTTTGATAAGGTTGCACATGGTCGGCCACTCGAGAAGGTTAGATTGCATGGACTCCAATGTAAACTGTCAAATTGGCGACACAATTGGCTTGACGTTGTGAAGCAAATGGCTATAGCGGAGGTATGCTTGACGCATTGGAGGCCTGTGACTAGTGGAGTGCCTCAGTGGTCGGTCCTGGGCCCATTGCTATTTGTTTTCTATATCAATGATTGGACCATAGTCCACAACGCAAGTTTAGTAAGTTTGCAGATGAGACTAAATTATGAGGCTTCGTTTACAGTGAGGAACATTATCAGAAATTGCAGCAGTACCCTGATCAGCTGAAGAAGTGGGCTGAGAAATAGCAATTGGAGTTTAATATAGATAAGTGTGACGTCTTGCATTTTGAAAATTCAAATCTAGGTAGGAGTTTAATGATGAATGAGAGGGCCTTAAGGAGTATAGAGGAACAAAATGACGTTGGAGATTAGGTGCACGGTTATCTGAAATATGAGTCACAGATACACAGGACAGTAAAGAAGGATGTTGGGACACTGGCCTTCATCAGGGCATTGAGTAAAGAGGTTGGTACGTTATGTTGCAGTTGTACAAGCTGTTGGTAAGGCTGCAGTTGGAGTATTGGATTCAGTTTTGTTAATCTTTCTCTAGAAAGGATATTATTGAATGAGAAAGAGTGTAGAAGAAATTTACAAAGATGTTTCCTGGGCTAAAGGTTCTAAGTTATAGGCAGGGGTTGGACAGGTTAGAACTTATTTATTTACAGCGTAGGAAACTGAGAGGGTTCTTATAGAAGGTGAACTCTTATAAAATCATGAGAGGCGTGCATCGAGTGAATACTTCAATTTTTTTCCTAAGGTTGGGGAATCGAGGACTCGAGGACATCCATTAACGTTTGGAAAGGAAAAAAAATATATATATATTAAAAAGACCCTGATGGGCAACGTTTTTACACAGAGTGTGGTACGCATATGGACTGAGCTACCAGTGGAAGTGATTGAGGTGGGTACAATAACAACATTGAAAAGGCATTTGGAAAAATACACAGATAGGAACGGATTAGAGGGGTACAGAAAAAGGGCAGGGAAATGGGGTGAGTGTGGATGGACATTTTAGTTGGCCTGGAATAGCTGGGCCAAATGGCCAGTCATACTGGCAGCCTCGTGCAGTATCACTGCAAATGAGTGTGTTTTGGAGTGGAGACAGAGGGGAGGAGACAGAGAAAATATGTCATGGAAGGATATGTTCACAGGTTTCAGAATGCTGAAATGAAGACATTTCGGTAGTATCATGCAACACGGGTCAGTGTTATGAAGAATTATGAGTGAGTGGGATATTGCTGTGAGTTCAGGCGATGGAGAGTTTTGGATGAGCATTTTATCTGCAGCTTTGTAACTGGGAGTGGGGATAGCAGAGTCTTCGCCTCACTGGGCTGAATCTAACAAAAAACTGTCTCATTGACATTTCCATTAAGGGTGACAGAGGGATTGTCTGCACGAGGCCGACCTAGTTTCCTGCTGCTATCTTACCAAACTCATTTCATTAACAACCCACCCCACCCCTCTCATACAATACCAGCCCGATTCTCCCACCCTCATATCTGGAGGTACTCAGTCGCCCAGATGCCCCTGGATATTCTGTGATCCCTGGCAATGGTGCCATCTCTAAAAGGCCAATGGGCACACGGTTGAGCTTTCTCATTTTGAATCTGCCCGGCACAGTTTACCCCGAGCATGGCAGCTAAGGGGAAATTACACCAGGGTTTGTCGACAGCAACACGGAGGTCTTGGTGGATGGACTAGTACAGAGGGGGTCAGTGGTGCTGGAAGAGCACAGCAGTTCAGGCAGCATCCAACGAGCAGCGGGGGCCATTCTCTTCCCAGAGGGACCACACCACCAGGCCCACCGAGCCTGGTGTGAGCTCACCACCCAGCTCAGTGCAGTATCTGCGGTCTGAAGAAATGCCCAGCAATACAGGACAAGCATCAATAACCTTGCCGACTCTGTCAGGATAAGGCTTACCGCATTCTCTCTGCTCGCTCACATTCACTGTATGTCTGTTACAGCACCTGCCCCCGAACAAGGCTCATGCTCCACCACTCTCGCTACTGCATGCAGTATCCTCCCTCTCTGTCTCTCTTGCATTTCTATTCCCCCCCACACACACAATTATAGAATATTCTGGAGAATACCAATTATGGAATGTTAGATATTGTTCCAACTTATTCCCAGTTTCAGGAAAACGGCTGTGTCCCAGTGTGTAACACGTAAGAGAATGGAGTAGAGATGTACGTTTTTCAAATCACATACAATTAAAATCCATCATGATGCCACTCAATACTTCAAATATGCACCAACATTCAATACTTTCGGTGGTGATCTGATGGTTTTCTATGCTCCATGTTACAGGAACTTTCAGTCATTCAACCCCCAGGTTCCTGTTACCTAGCAGACGATTCTCAGACACTTTTTACCCCGGATTTCTTCTAGCATGTGTTCAGAAGGCATTTCCAATGGGGACGGACTCTCCTAACAATATATTACATCTTCTTTATAAATTCATGCAGCAGTCAGCATGCTTTCCACAGACCATTCAAAACATGCACTTATTTTATGGTTATCGATATCCAATGACAATTAGAAATTCTGGTTATTTCACTTGTCTCACCTTATTGTATTCAGCCAAAGCCAACTTCCAAACACCTGTCTCATTATAAAATACAACTTCTAGCAGAGAACATTTTTTATCCTCAGCCGTTATCATGACCGTTACATCAAATATACGTTTTACCTTGTCATTAAAGTTTATCTTGCCTCTTGTCTGTGTCTGATTCTGTGTGTAACAGTTACATAGTCTCCTACACAGTTGGCTGAATGGTTGGTGTGTGATGCAGAGGGAGGCCACCAGCGCAGATTCAATTCCCCCCCCTGACAGAGGTTAACATGAAGGGGACCTCTCTCAACCTCACCCCATCACCCATGTGGTGACCTTCAACGTAAACCACCATGAATGGTCTATCTAATGAGAGTTGCTTGGGACACTATTCTATCAATGTTAGCAAAATAATTTTTTTAACAAAATGTTTTATTGAAAAATAGATTTTTATTATTATATTAAACCAATAACAAAATAACTCAAATAAATGAACAAAATTACACCCATGTGCATGTACATACAAAACAAGTTAAAGTCTCTAAACGGGCAGAAGAAAAACAAAGATAAACAAAACAAAGATAAACAATAAATAATAAATAAATAATATGGCTCATCATACCTAAACGATAGTTCTCGTTCATCGAGAGCATTACACATTTATATGTTCCTAATTCTTCATATTTGATTCATTAGACAATATCATCATGGCTATATAAATGCCCTTTTAAGAGTGGCAGATAAGCCTGTATCGCAGAATCCAAAAAGGGTTGCCATATCTTATATAAATCTCTTCTTTTTGGTGCACCATACTGGTGAGAAAGTCCAAAGGAATATTCCCCATGACGAGCTTACAACCAGCCAACACATCCAAGGGGTTTTCAGACATCCAAAACAACAGAATATATTTCCTAGCACAGGAAGTATGGGGGAGATTCTAAATGAGTATTGTGCATCAGTATTTACTGTGGAAAATGATATGGAAGATATAAAATGTAGTGAAATAGATGGTGACACCTTGCAAACTGCTCATATTACAGAGGAGGAAGCGTTGGATGTCTTGAAACTGATTCCCAGGACCTGATCTGGTGTGCCCTAGAACTCTGTGGAAAGCTACAGAAGTGATTGCTGGGCCTCTAGCTGAGATATTTTAAATATGGATCGTCACAGGTGAGGTGCCGTAAGACTGGAGGTTGGCTAACGTGGCGCCACTGCTAAGAAGGGCGTTAGGAAAAGCCAGGGAACTATAGAGCAGTGAGCCTGACGTTGGTGGTGGGCAAGTTGTTGGAGGGAATCCTAAGGGACAGGATGTGCATGTATTTGGAAAGGCAAGGACTGATTAGGGATAATCAACATGGCTTTGTGCATGGGAAATCATGTCTCACAAACTTGATTGAGTTTTTTGAGGAAGTAACAAAGAGGACTGATGAGGGCAGAAGGGTCGGTGTGATCTATATGAACTTCAGTCAGGGTTTTGATAAGGTTCCCCATGGGAGACTGATTGGCAAAGTTAGATCTCATGGTTTACAGGGAGAATTAGCCATTTGGATACAGAACTGGCTCAAATGTAGAAGACAGAGGGTGGTGGTGGACGGTTGTTTT
>NW_025208565.1:12449-14896 GCF_004010195.1 Chiloscyllium plagiosum | reverse complement strand
CCACTGATCCCCGTGGTAACCCACTGATCCCTGTGGTAACCCACTGATCCCCGCAGTAACCCACTGATCGCCGCGGTATCCCACTGATCCCCACAGTATCCCACTGATCCCTGCGGTTACCCACTGATCCCTGCGGAATCCCAATGATCCCCGCGGTAACCCATTAATCCCCGTGGTAACCTACTGATCCCCGCAGTAACCCACTGATCCCCGCGGTATCCCACTGATCCCCGCGGTAACCCACTGATCCTTGCAGTAACCCACTGATCCCCACGGAAACCCACTGACCCCGTAGTATCCCACTGATCCCTGCGGTAACCCACTGATCCCTGCGGTAATCCACTGATCGTCGCGGTATCCCACTGATCCCTGCGGTATCCCACTGATCCCCGCGGTAACCCACTGATCCTTGCAGTAACCCACTGATCCCCACGGAAACCCACTGACCCCGTAGTATCCCACTGATCCCTGCGGTAATCCACTGATCCCCGCGCTATCCCACTGAAACCTGCGGTAACCTACTGATCCCCGTGGTATCCCACTGATCCCCGCGGTGCCCCACTGATCCCTGCGGTACCCCACTGATCCCCGCGGTATCCCACTGATCCCCGTGGTACCCCACTGATCCCTGCGGTATCCCACTGATCCCCGCGGTAACCCACTAATTCCCGCGGTATCCCACTGATCACTACGGTAACCCACTGATCCCCGCGGTATCCCACTAATCCCTGCGGTATCCCACTGAACCCCGCGTAACCCACTGATCCCTAAGGTAACCCACTGATCCTCGCGGTAACCCATTGATCCCTGCGGTAACCCACTGATCCACGCGGTAACCCACAGATCCCCGTGGTAACCCACGGATCCCTACGGTAACCCACTGATCCTCGCGGTAACCCACTGATCCCTGCGGTAACCCACTGATCCACGCGGTAATCCACTGAACCCCGCGGTAACCCACCGATCCCCGCGGTGCCCCACCTATCCCTGCGGTAACCCACTGATCCCTGCGCTACCCCACTGATCCCTGCGGTAACCCAATGAGCCCTGCGGTAACCCACTGATCCCCGCGGTAACCCACTGATCCCTGTGGTATCCCACTGATCCCCGCGGTAACCCACTGATCCCCTTGGTAACCCACTGATCCCCGCGGTATCCCACTGATCCCCGCGGTAACCCACTGATCCCGCGGTAACCCACTGATCCCCGCAGTTAACCACTGATCCCCGCGGTATCCCACTGATCCCTGCAGTAACCCACTGATCCCTGCGGTATCCCACTGATCCCCGCAGTAACCCAATGATCCCCGCGGTATCCCACTGATCCCTGCGGTAACCTACTGATCCCTGCGGTAACCCACTGATCCCTGCGGTATCACACTGATCCCCGCGGTAACCCACTGATCCCCGCGGAATCCCATTGATCCCCGCGGTAACCCACTGATCCCCGCGGTATCCCACTGATCCCTGCGGTAACCCACTGATCCCCACGGTATCCCACTGATCTCCGCGCTATCCCACTGATCTCTGTGGTAACCCACTGATCCCTGTTGTATCCCACTGATCCCCGCGGTGCCCCACTGATCCCTGCGGTAACCCACTGATCCCCACGGTATCCCACTGATCCCGGCGGTAACCCACTGATCCCCGCGGTATCCCACTGATCCCTGCGGTATCCCACTGATCCCCGCGGTAACCTACTAATCCCCGCAGTAACCCACGGATCCCCACGGTAACCCACTGATCCCCGCGGTATCCCACTGGTCCCTGCGGTAATCCACTGATCCCTGCGGTAACCCAATGGTCACTGTGGTATCCCACTGATCCCCGCGGTAACCCACTGATCCCCGTGGTAACCCACTGATCCCTGCGGTATCCCACTGATCCCCACGGTTACCCACTGATCCCCGCGGTATCCCACTGATCCCTGCGGTAACCCACTGATCCCCACGGTGCCCCACTGATCCCTGCGGTAACCCACTGATCCCCAAGGTGCCCCACCTATCCCTTCGGTAACCCACTGATAACCTCGGTATCCCACTGATCCCCTCGGTATCCCACTGATCCCCGCAGTATCCCACTGATCCCTGCGGTAACCCACTGATCCCTGTGGTATCCCACTGATCCCCGCGGTAACCCACTGATCCCCGCGGTATCCCACTGATCCCCGCGGTAACCCACTGATCCCCGCGGTAACCCACTGATCCCCGTGGTAACCCAGTGATCCCTGCGTTAACCCTCTGATCGCCGCGGTATCCCACTGATCCCCGCAGTATCCCACTGATCCCTGCGGTAACCCACTGATCCCCGCGGTAACCCACTGAACCCCGCAGTAACCCACTGATCCCCGTGGTAACCCACTGATCCCTGCGTTAACCCACTGATCCCCGCGGTAACCCACTGATCCCCGCGGTAACCCACTGATCCCCGTGGTAACCCACTGATCCC
>NW_025208565.1:0-11454 GCF_004010195.1 Chiloscyllium plagiosum | reverse complement strand
ACTGATCCTTGCGGTAACCCACTGATCCCTGCGGTATCCCACTGATCCCCGCGTTACCCACTGATCCCCGCGGTAAGCCACTGATCCCCGCGGTATCCCACTGATCCCTGCGGAACCCACTGATCCCCGGGGTAACCCACTGATCCCCGCGGTAACCCACTGATCCCCGCGGTAACCCACTGATCCCCGCGGTATCCCACTGATCCCTGCGGTAACCCACTGATCGACGTGGTATCCCACTGATCTCCGCGGTACCACACTGATCCCCGCGGTATCCCACTGATCCCTGCGGTAACCCACTGATCGACGTGGTATCCCACTGATCCCCACGGTACCCCACTGATCCCTGCGGTAACCCACTGATCCCCATGGTAACCCACTGATGCCCGCGGTACCCCACTGATCCTTGCGGTAACCCACTGATGCCCGCCGTAACCCACTGATCGACGTGGTATCCCACTAATCCCGTAACCCACTGATCGACGTGGTATCCCACTAATCCCCGCGGTACCCCACTGATCCCCACGGTAACCCACTGATCCCCGCGATAACCCACTGATCCCTGCGGTAACCCACTGATCCCCGTGGTAACCCACTGAACCCCGCGGTATCCCACTGATCCCCGCGGTAAGCCACTGATCCCCGCGGTATCCCACTGATCCTTTCGGTAACCCACTGATCCCTGCGGTAACCCACTGATCCCCGCGGTAAGCCACTGATCCCCGCGGTATCCCACTGATCCTTGCGGTAACCCACTGATCCCTGCGGTATCCCACTGATCCCCGCGTTACCCACTGATCCCCGCGGTAACCCACTGATCCCCGCGGTATCCCACTGATCCCTGCGGTAACCCACTGATCGACGTGGTCTCCCACTGATCCCCGCGGTAACCCACTGATCCCTGCGGTAACCCACTGATCCCCACGGTAACCCACTGATCCCCGCGATAACCCACTGATCCCTGCGGTAACCCACTGATCCCCGCGGTAACCCACTGAACCCCGCGGTATCCCACTGATCCCCGCGGTAAGCCACTGATCCCCGCGGTATCCCACTGATCCTTTCGGTAACCCACTGATCCCTGTGGTAACCCACTGATCCCGGCGGTAACCCACTGATCCCCGCGGTATCCCACTGATCCCTGCGGTAACCTACTAATCCCCGCAGTAACCCACGGATCCCCACGGTAACCCACTGATCCCCGCGGTACCCCACTGATCCCCGCGGTAACCCACTGATCCCCGCGGTACCCCACTGATCCCCGCGGTAACCCACTGATCCCCACGGTACCCCACTGATCACCGCGGTAACCCACTGATCCCCGCGGTACCCCACTGATCCCCGCGGTAACCCACTGATGCCCACGATACCCCACTGATCCCCGCGGTAACCCACTGATCCCCGCGGTACCCCACTGATCACCGCGGTAACCCACTGATCCCCACGCTACCCCACTGATCCCCGCGGTATCCCACTGATCCCCGCGGTAACGAACTGATCCCCACGGTAACCCACTGATTCCCGCGGTACCCCACTGATCCCCGTGGAAACCCACTGATCCCTGCGTTAACCCACTGATCCCCGTGATAACCCACTGATCCCCGCGGTAACACACTGATCCCTGTGGTATCCAATTGATCCCCGCGGTATCCCACTGATCCCCGTGGTATCCCACTGATCACCGCAGTAACCCACTGATCCCTGCGGTCTCCCACTGATCCCCGCGGTATCCCACTGATCCCTGCGGTATCCCACTGATCCCCGTGGAAACCCACTGATCCCTGCGTTAACCCACTGATCCCCGTGGTAACCCACTGATCCCTGCGGTATCCCACTGATCCCCGCAGTAACCCACTGATCCCCGCGGTTTGCCACTGATCCCCGCGGTATCCCACTGATCCCCGCGGTAACACACTGATCCCTGCGGTATCCCGTTGATCCCCGCGGTATCCCACTAATCCCTGCGGTAACCCACTGATCCCCGTGGGATCCCACTGATCCCCGTGGGAACCCACTGATCCCTGCGGTAACCCACTGATCCCTGCGGTAACCCACTGATCCCTGCGGTAACCCACTGATCCCTGCGGTAACCCACTGATCCCTGCGGTAACCCACTGATCCCTGCGGTAACCCACTGATCCCTGCGGTATCCCACTGATCCCCACGGTACCCCACTGATCCCCGCGGTATCCCACTGATCCCCGCGGTAACCCACTGATCCCTGCGGTAACCCACTGATCCCTGTGGTAGCCCACTGATCCCCGCGGTAACCCACTGATCCCCGTGGTAACCCACTGATCCCTGTGGTAGCCCACTGATCCCCGCGGTAACCCACTGATCCCTGTGGTAACCCACTGATTCCCGCAGTTAACCCACTGATCCCCGCGGTATCCCACTGATCCCCGCGGTATCCCACTGATCCCTGCAGTAACCCACTGATCCCTGCGTTATCCCACTGATCCCCGCGGTAACCCAATGATCCCCGCGGTATCCCACTGATCCCTGCGGTAACCCACTGATCCCTGCGGTAACCCACTGATCCCTGCGGTATCCTACTGATCCCCGCGGTAACCCACTGATCCCCGCGGTATCCCATTGATCCCCGCGGTAACCCACATGATCCCCGCGGTATCCCACTGATCCCTGCGGTAACCCACTGATCCCCGCGGTAACCCACTGATCCCCGTGATAACCCACTGATCCCTGCGGTATCCCACTGATCCCCGCGGTTACCCACTGATCCCCGCGGTATCCCACTGATCCCCGCGGTAACCCACGGATCCCCACGGTAACCCACTGATCCCCACGGTAACCCACTGATCCCCGCGGTATCCTACTAATCCCCGCGGTATCCCACTAATCCCTGCGGTAACCCACTGATCCCCGCGGTATCCCACTGATCCCCGCGGTAACCTACTGATCCCCGCGGTATCCCACTGATCCCTGCGGTATCCCACTGATCCCCACGGTATCCCACTGATCCCCACGGTACCCCACTGATCCCCGCGGTTTCCCACTGATCCCCGCGGTTTCCCACTGATCCCCGCGGTAACCCACTGATCCCCGTGGTACCCCACTGATCCCTGCGGTATCCCACTGATCCCCGCAGTAATCCACTGATCCCCGCGGTATCCCACTGATCCCCACGGTAACCCACGGATCCCTACGGTAACCCACTGATCCTCGCGGTAACCCACTGATCCCTGCGGTAACCCACTAATTCCCGCGGTTTCCCACTGATCCCCGCGGTAACACACTGATCCCCGCGGTATCCCACTAATCCCTGCGGTAACCCATTGATCCCCGCGGTATCCCACTGATCCCTACGGTAACCCACTGATCCCCGCGGTATCCCACTAATCCCTGCGGTAACCCACTGATCCCCGCGGTATCCCACTGATCCCCGCGGTAACCTACTTATCCCCGCGGTATCCCACTGATCCCTGCGGTATCCCACTGATCCCCACGGTATCCCACTGATCCCCACGGTAACCCACTGATCCCCGCGGTTTCCCACTGATCCCCGCGGTAACCCACTGATCCCCGCGGTACCCCACTGATCCCTGCGGTATCCCACTGATCCCCGCAGTGATCCACTGATCCCCGCAGTACCCCACTGATCCCCGCGGTAACCCACTGATCCCCGCGGTACCCCACTGTTCCCCGCGGTATCCCACTAGTCACCGCCTGCTGGTTAGAAACAGACCCATTTGTTCCTCCTCTTTGCTTCCTGTCTGCTCACAAGTTTCCTCTCCATCTCAATACACTGCCCACAATCCCATGTCCTTTAAAGTTACACATTGATCTCTTATCTGGGACCTCAAGGAAAATTTTCTGAAAGTCCAAATAAACCACATCCACTGGCTCCCCCTCATCAACTCTGTGAGTTACACCCTATAGAATTCCCATAGATTTGTCAAGGATGAATTCCCTTTTGTAAATCCGAGCTAACTCTGTCCAATCCTGCTGCTGTTTTTCCAAATGCTCAGCCACTGAATATTGTATAATGGTGTTTAGCCTTATTCCCCACCTCCCCCCACCCTCACCGATATCAGACTCACTGGGCTGGAATTCCCAGTTTCCTCTCCACCTCCTGTTTTAAACAGTGGGGTTACGTTAACTACCCTCTAATTGATAAGAGCTGTTCCAGAGTCTATAGAACTTTGACAGATGAGCACCATGCTCTCATGATTTCTAAGCCCCTTCCTGAATTGCTCTGGGATGTAGATTATCAGGCCCCTGGGGATTTATTACCCTGTTTGATGTCATTACAAACCTCACTTTTACAGTTTGGGGTCTACAACTAACCCCCACTAATTTTTTTACCCATGGTGTTTTTCCATTGTACTCACAGATGTCACATTGTTGGAGCTCATATCCTTCCTCATTATTGCATTAATAGACTCTTTAACTAACAATGCTACCTCACCTCCCTTTCTCTCTGTCCATCCTTCTGAAAAACTGAATACCCCTGGATAGTCAGATTCAGGGACAGAGAGAGAAACTTTGTTATGGAAATGGTCTGCAAAACAAAAAGGGGTTTGGATTGGAATAAGGCAGATTTTAATAAAATATCTCAAGGTCTGACCAAAATAGACTGGTAACAGCTACTTGAGGGTCACTCTACGGCCGCTCTGGGGAGGTGTGTTCAACACGTTCACTTTCTCGTGTGAAATGTCCAACCAGCCCAGAGAACCCAAGCTGGCCAGGAATATTCAGGACTGGCTCAAAAGGTGAAGAGAGGCTTTTAACAAAGGGATTGAAACAGCACGTGCAGGAGGAAGCTGAAGGAAGTAATTAGAAGAGCAAAGAATGAGCATGAGAAGACCCAGGAGGGTAAGATCAGGGAGCAGCCCAAGATATTCTCGTTGTCATCGGAGACTAACAAGTGTGATTGTCTCCGTGTGTCTCTGGCCCTGGGGTCTGTGGGGCCGATGAAGTCAGCCCCATAGCCCCATCTCTCACCGCACATTGGGCAGGTGTTTCCAGGGGCTGGGATTGGACCCTGCTCCTTTTCCAGATTTCCTCTACCTGACAGAATCCTCAAGGAATTGTCTCCCTTCATACAGGAGCTTCCTCCAAGTCGTCACCATGATATTCCATAAGTGTATCGGGGGGAGAGGATCACCAGGGAATGAGGATGGTGTGTTAGGGACCAAGGGGGTAATCTGTGCGTGGAGCCACAGGACAGTGGTACAGTTTTATATACATACTTCACATCTGGTTTTACTCGACAGGAAGTGGAGGGGGGTGTAGGTACAGAATTGGAGAAGGGGGACAGAAGGGCCTTGAGCGGTTTGACATTGGGAGTGAGGAGGACTTTAGAGTTTGTTCTGAAGTGTGAACGTTAGAAGATTAAGTCTATAAGGATGCTGCTTAATTGGAACAGCACTTCTTATAACCATAATCAGATTAGTAAATGCATAATCAGATTAGTACTTCCCACATATCTCCCTAAATGATTGTAATAACCCTTTCAGGTCATTTTGATTTCCTTCTGGGAGGTAACTCAATAATGTATCCCTATTTTTGAAAACTTCCTCATTGTCCAATTTAATTTAATTCAGAATCCTCTGAACTTGACTCTTCACTCTGTGCTGTAACCAGTAATACATTCCCCTTTTCCTTTCCTTCCATTTTCAAAATACCTTTTGAGCATATTCACATGACGCACTCTGTGAGGCTTCTTTCTATCTGGTGCTCTTATCAAATAATGCAACTCACTCAATCTCCTTTCCATTTAATAAGGTCTACTAAACCTTGCCTTTAAAGGTTCACCTACCTAATATGCAGTCTCTGAATTCTCATTCACAAATTTCTCCTTAATTAATTTCAGTGGTCCTCTCACCTCATGGTTCTGGGGGAACTTGCCCCACCCACTCAGGCTGCTTATATTGTTCCAACTTTAAAAAACACCCCAAGGCCTCACGGGCTGTTACTTAGTTGGCTTTGAGCAGACCACTCAGTAGCTCTGTCTCAACCTTTGTTCACAAAACAAAAGACTGAATACACGTGTTAAAGCCACTGTATCATCAAAGATGGGATTGTCCTGAAGGGGGTGCGGAGGGAGATCCACCAGGATACTCCCTGGGATGGAGTATCTCAGTGATGGAGAGAGGCTGGATAAGCTCAGGCTGGTTTCTTTAGAGCCAGGAAGGCTGAGGGGGGACTGATCGAGGTGTGTAAGATAATGAGGGGCATGGACTGGGTGGGGAGAGAACAGCTACTCCCCCTGGTTAAAGGGTCAGTAACAAGGGAGCATCATTTGAAAGTGAAAGGCAGGAGGTCCAGGGGGGATTTGAGGAAGAACATTTTCACCCAGACGGTGGGAATGGGGGTGGGGGGGGTCTGGAGTGCACTGCCTGGGAGGGCCGGGGGGGGCGGTTTGAGGCAGGAATCCTCACACCCTTTATAAAGGACACAGAGAGCACTCGAGGTGTTAGAACAAGGCAATGGGCTGAGTGTGGAAAAGTGGGAATAGTGTGAGTACATCAGCCCAGACTTGATGGGCCGAAAGGGCTCTGGGTTGTCCAGTAGTACCACCAGCTGAGATCCCAGTCTGGGCACTTTTTGGAGTAGGTCCACCGTAAACAACACCAGCATCCTCCCGCTCCCCACCTTTCCAAATCCCCACTTTGTGTACTTTGAGAATTTCTGCAGTGCACCTTTGAGATGGTACACGCTGCTGCTACTGAGTGTTGGTGGTGGAGAGAGTGGACGTGGTGCCAATGAAGCAGGGCTGCTTTGTCCTGGAAGGTGTGGAGCGCCTTGAGTGTTGCTGGAGTGTGTGTGAATGCTTGCCATTAGCTGAGTATAAATACCAGTGCTGCCTGGGATGTTCCCCACTCGCTAAGGGAACTGAAGCAGTGGCTGTATCTTCCTTGTTCTCTGTCGGTTTGGTATTTTGTGATATTCTGGTGTTTTTAATCTCGCCTGCAGGTTCCTGGAGTTCAGTGACTGGTCTCTCAGCACCAACGCTGCTGTCTGTCCTACCTGTGGTTGCAGTCTCCATAATCCTCACAGCAAGAGCCAGGCCCAGCATATCCCCAACAGGCCAGACGCCAACAGCATCAGATTGTAAAAGATGGAGGGGACGGCAACTACAGTGTACAGAACCGGGAACGTAGTTTCAGGTTAGAAAGGAGTGATACAGACAGAGGGAGAGAGAGAGATAGACAGAGAGAGATACCGACAGAGAGAGGGATACAGAGAGAGAGAGGGAGAGAGAGAGAGATACCGACAGAGGGAAAGAGGGATACCGACAGAGGGAGAGATACAGACAGAGAGAGGGATATAGACAGAGAGAGAGATACAGGATACAGAGAGAGAAAGAGAGAGATACAGAGAGAGAGAGAGAGTGATACAGACAGAGACAGAGGGTGAGAGTGAAAGAGGGAGGCAGGGGGAGAGAGAGACCTTGCCCAGAATTGTTATAGCACAGAAAGGGCACCTGGCCCACTGGCTTGCTTTACACAAGTCTCATTAGGTATATTGGCACAGAGAGAGAGAGAGATACAGACAGAGAGAGGGATACAGACAGACAGAGATATATACAAACAGAGAGAGGGATACAGAGAGAGAGAGAGAGAACAACAAGAGAGAGAGAGTAGGAGAGAACAGTAGTGGAGAGTGACAGAGAGAAGGACACAGAGACAGAGAGGGAGATTGTCTCAGTGTTTGTAAGAGAAGGGCCTGGGGAGAAACAGGGAGTATGGTGGGATCTAGCTGTCACAGTGCTTTGGGGCTGTCCTGTTGGAGTGGGGGTTTTATTTAAAAAGGGGCTGCAAGAGAGTTCCCTTTAGCGTAGAGGGAGGGAGTGAACAAGAGAGGGCCAGAGTAGGTTGGAAAGATGGTTCCACCAGGGTCAAGCAGTAAAGCCCACATGTGTCTCTCCACTGTGGTGATTCTCAGCAGTATGGCCATCATAGACAGTTACCTGATTCAGCAAAGCCAAGGGCCCCGCAAACTGGGCGCTGGCATCATGGTAATGGTGGGCGATGTCTGCTTTCTCATAGCTCTGCGCTACACCGTGGTCTGGGTCAGTGCTGAGGTCAAGACAGCGAAACGAGGCCACACCATGATACTCTGGTTCCTCTACATCTTTGTGCTGGAGATCAAACTCTACTTTGTCTATCAGAACTACAAGGCTGACCGCAGGAGCCTGAGCTGGTTGGCCAGGAAAGCCCTCACCCTGGTGTTGTCGGTCTGCGTGCCAGCCCTCTACCTCCTCCTGGTGGCTGTCGATCGTATGGAACATCTGAAGGCCTCGAGAAAGAAGGAGGAGCTGAGGAGCCAGTTGCTGTGGGTGGTGGCTGATCTGCTTGACATGTTGGACGTTCAAGCCAATCTGTGGGAGCCCCAGAAGAAAGGGCTCCCCCTGTGGGCAGAGGGCTTGATGTTCTTCTACTGTTACATTCTGCTCCTGATCCTGCCTTGTGTCTCCCTCAGTGAGATCAGCATGCAAGGTGCTCACATCCTGCCTCACAAGATGATGCTCTACCCCATCCTCAGCTTCATCTCCATCAACATCATCACCACCCTCATCCGAGGGAGCAACTTGTTCTTCTTCAGTGATGCCAGGGCCTCAGGCATCTTCATGGGTAAGAACGTGCTCGCGATTGCCCTCAAGATCTGCACCTTTGTCCAGTGCAGGAAGAGAGTCCCTGATGTTGGTCCAGCTCCAAATCCTGAGCTACACCGGGACATGACCACCTCTTACGTCTCTGGGAGCTTCCTGCCCCTCGATGCGACGTGGCCAATCCCACACGCAGCAACGTTGGGGTGCCCAGGCACTGGGAATACGTGATACCTGCTCCCAGCAACCAGCCCTCCCTGACCCCACACTGCCATGTCACTGCTCTGGGATACCTGTGACAGGCAGCTTCCCCACCCACCCACCCCCCCCTTTCCACTCCCCCTTTCCCTCCCAGACTGAGCACCAACTGGGCCTTCAACCATTCCCCTCCCTCTCCCTACACTCATCAAAGTTCACCATGACACCAATTTGCTGTCTTCACCCCATCTCCGCCCTCACCTTCCCCCCTTCATCCCCATCCCACTCCATTCCCTCACCTTCCCCCTTCATCCCCATCCCACTCCATTCCCTCACCTTCCCCCCTTCATCCCTATCCCACTCCACTCCCTCACCTTCCCCTCCTCACCCCATCCCACTCCACTCCCTCACCTCCCAACTCCCAACTGCTGAAGGGGAGCATGGACTTCAGGAATGACTGAGGAATCTCGCACCCCATCCCTGGCCCAGCCAGGGACAGGAGATAGGGAGGGGTCTCCCTTTGTGCCTGTCCCTGAGTGATCTACAGCCAGTTTAAACACTTGTGGAAGTGGATTGCCTTGCTATCTCCTCAGATAAACACAGCAAGCTCCCAGCAACAGGAAGGAAACCAATGAACAGAATTGTTAAACATTGGTCAGACCAAAGATGGCGTTAGTACCAGTTCACAATTCCCCAGATCAATGGCTGACACAGAGACCTTTTAAAAAAAATGTATATTTTGTAAGAGGGAACTGTTTTCCTGCATTGCTTAATAAACTAAGATGGGGATATATATCACTTATCGTTGGTGTTATTACCCAGAGTGTTACATTGTGCTGTGGCAGAGTCTCAGGATGCTCTGTTTTCACACCGACCTTTGGAAATGCCCCAGGGAGAACAGGCCAGGGTCCCCACTCTCCTAACCTATGGTCCAGGAAGGATTCAGAACCACTGGAGTAGGCAAGGAAACTCCCGAGAGATTGGCTGGGGCTCACGATGAGGAAGTAGGCTTGAAGGGACATGGGTGTCACTGGTTGCTCCTGCTGTAGGTAGACCCACAGTGCCCTGAGGGAGGGAATTCCAGGATTCTGACCTAGTGACACTGCAGGAACGGTAAGATATTTCGCAGTCAGGATGGGGAGGGTTTCGGAGGGGAACTTGCACGGACTGGTGTTCCCAAGTATCTGCTGCCCTTGTCCTTCTAGATGGAGAAAGGTCAGTACTGAGGGAACATTGGACTGTTGTCGTTCCAGAATGAAGGGACACTCATTTAAAATAAAGATGTATGGGTGGCATGGTGGCACAGTGGTTAGCACTGCTGCCTCACAGCGCCAGGGACCCGGGTTCAATTCCCGCCTCAGGTAACTGTCTGTGTGGAGTTTGCACGTTCTCCCCGTGTCTGCGTGGGTTTCCTCCGGGTGCTCCGGTTTCCTCCCACAGCCCGAAGGTGTGCAGGTCAGGTGAATTGGCCATGCTAAATTGCCCGTAGTGTTAGGTACATCTGTCAGGGGTAAATGTAGGATAGGGTAGGGGGTTGGGTTACTCTCCAGAGGGTCAGTGTGGACTTGTTGGGCCAAATGGCCTGTTTCTATATTGTAGGGAAGCTAATCTAAAAGATAGTCAGCCACTGCTGTTTCTTCAGTGTCACTGGGTCAAACTCCTGGAACTCTCTCCCTAAGGGCATTGTGGGTCTACCTCATCAAGATTGACAGTCTGTGGGTGACTTGGTGCTTGGTTCTCAGTGGCTGGCTCTGAATCCTATCACACCGGGAGAGACAGGCAAGACTACAGGCACACGTCTGCAGCAAAGGGAACAGGTGCCCGGTTATTGTCATGCTGTAACCTTACAAGATTGAAAAACAGGAACAATCTTCTTCCTGATAGGGGAGGGGAGGGAAATATATCCCTGGCGGTGGGGTCCGTTTGGAGGTGGCGGAAATGACGGCGGATGTTACGTTGTACATGGAGGTTGGTGGGATGGTAGGTGAGGACCACCCCAGTCTGACCTATCACCCTCACCTTGACCTCTTTCCACCTATCACATTTCCGACGCCCCTCCCCCAAGTCCCTCCTCCCTACCTTTTATCTTAGCCTGCTGGACACACTTTCCTCATTCCTGAAGAAGGGCTTATGCCCGAAACGTCGATTCTCCTGTTCCCTGGATGCTGCCTGACCTGCTGCGCTTCTCCAGCAACACATTTCCAGCTCTGATCTCCAGCATCTGCAGACCTCACATTCTCCTCGGAGAGTTAAATTAGGACCAATCAAGGATAATAGTGGGAAGTTGTGTGTGGAGTCAGAGGAGGTAGGGGAAGCACTAAATAAATTTTTTTTGACAATGTTTACTATAGAAAATGAAAATGTTGGCGAGGAATTTACAGAGATACTTGCATCTAGACTAGAAGAGATTGAGGTTCACAAGGAAGAGGTTATTAGAAATACTGCAGAGTGTGGAAATAGACAAGTCCCCTGGGCCAGATAGATCCTAGGATCTATCCTAGGATCCTCTGGGACGCCAGGGAGGAGATTGCCGAGCCTTTGGCATTGATCTTTAAATCGTCGTAGTCTACAGGAATAGTGCCAGAAGACTGGAGCATAGCAAATGTGGTTCCCCTGTTCAAGAAGGGGAGTAGAGACAATCCAGGTAAGTATAGACCACTGAGCCTTACTTCAGTTATTGG
>NW_025208564.1:0-14895 GCF_004010195.1 Chiloscyllium plagiosum | reverse complement strand
TCATGTTGCTGCTGTACAGGACATTGGTTAGACAGCTTTTGGAATATTGTGTGCAAACCTGGCCTCCCTCCTATAGGAAGGATGTTGTGAAACTGGAAAGGATTCAGAAAAGATTTACAAGAGTGGAAGGTTGAGCTAAAGGGAGAGGCTGAATAGGCTGGGGCTATTTTCCCTGGAGTGTCAGAGGCTGAGGGGTGATCACACAGAGGTTTATAAAATCGTGAGGGGCATGGATAGGGTAAAAAGACAAGATCTCTTCCCTGGGGTGGGGAGAGTCCAGAACTAAAGGGAATAGGTTTAGGGTAAGAGGGGAAAAATTTAAAAGGGACCTAAGGGGCAACTTTTTCACACAGAGGGTGATGCACGTATAGAATGAGCTGCCAGTGGAAGTGATGGAGGCTGGTACCAATACAATATTTACCAGGCATCTGCATGGGTATATGAATAGAAAGGGTTTAGAAGGATTTGGGCCAAGTGCTGGCAAATGGGACAAGTTTAATTTAGGATATCTTGTCAGCATGGATAAGTTGGACTGAAGGGTCTGTTTAGCAAAGGGTAGCAAATTGTGACCCAATCCAAAAATAGCTGATCACTAAATGATCTTTCCCCTTTCATCCTAAAGCTATGCCCTCTAGTTCTGGACTCCGCGACCCCAAGGAAAAGACTTTGTCTATTTACCCTATCCATGCCCCTCATAATTCTGTAAACCTCTATAAGGTCATCCTCAGCACTCCAGGGAAAACAGCCCCAGCCTGTTCAGCCTCTCCCTGTAGCTCAGATCCTCCAACCCTGGCAACATCCTTGTAAATCTTTTCTGAACCCTTTCAAGTTTCACAACATGTTTCCGATAGGAAGGAGACCAGAATTGCATGCAATATTCCAACAGTGTGGCCTAACCAATGTCCTGTACAGCCACAACATGACCTCTCAACTCCTGTACTCAGTACTCTGACCAATAAAGGAAAGCATACCAAATGCCTTCTTCACAATCCTATCTACCTGCGACTCCACTTTCAAGGAACTATGAACCTGCATTCCAAGGTCTCTTTGTTCAGCAACATTAAGTGTATAAGTCCTGCTAACATTTGCTTTCCCAAAATGCAACACCTCGCATCTATTTGAATTGAACTCCATCTGCCACTTCTCAGCCCATTGGCCAATCTGGTCAAGATCCTGTTGTAATCTGAGGTAACCCTCTTCGCTGTCCACTATACCTCCAATTTTGTTGTCATCTGCAAACTTACTAACTGTACCTCTTATGCTCGCATCCAAATCATTTATGTAAATGACAAAAAGGAAAGGACCCAGCACCAATCTTTGTGGTCACAGGCCTCCAGTCTGAAAAACAACCCTCCATCACCATCCTCTGTCTTCTACCTTTGAGCCAGTTCTGTATCCGTATGGTTACTTCTCCCTGTATTCCATGAGATCTAACCTTGCTAACCAGTCTTCCATGGGGAATCTTGTTGAAGCCTTATTGAAGTCCATATAGATCACATCTACCGCTCTGCCCTCATCAATCCTCTTTGTTATCTCTTTTAAAAACTCAATCAAGTTTGTGAGACATGATGTCCCATGCACAAAGCCATGTTGACTATCCCTAATCAGTCCTTGCCTTTCGTAATACATGTACATCCTGTCCCTCAGGATTCCCTTCAACAACTTGCCCACCACTGACATCAGGCTCACTGGTCTTTAGTTCCCTGGCTTGTCCTTACCACCCTTCTTAAACAGTGGCACCATGTTTGCCAACCTCCAGTCTTCCGGCAACTCACCTGTGACTATCGATGATACAAATATCTCAGCAAGAAGATCCAGCAATCACTTCTCTAGCTTCCCACAGAGTTCTGGGTACACATATTTTATGAAACTATTAATGACCCTATCTAGGCAGAAATCCTGGAAGTCTGCTCCACCATTCAATCATGGCTGATAAGTTTCTCAATGCCATTCTCCTGCTTTCTCATCATAACACTTGATCCCCTTGACAATCAAGAACCTATCTATTTCTATCTTAAATATACTTAATAACCTGGCCTCCACAGCCTTCTGTGGCAGTGAATTCCACAGATTCACCACTCTCTGGCTGAAGAAGGTTCTCCTTTTCTCCTTTCTAAAAGGGTCTTTCCTTTACTCTAAGGCTGTGCCCTTGGCTCCTAGCCTCTCCTACCAATGGAAGCAACTTCCCAACATCCACTCTGTCCAGGCCATTCAGTATTCTGCAAGTTTCAATTAGATCCCACCACATCCTTGTAAACTCCACTGAGTATAGACGCAGAGTCCTCAAATGTTCCTCATATGTTAAGCTATGGAACCATTCTCGTGAACCTCCTCTGAACCTGCTCCAGAGGCAGTACATCCTAAGATATGGGGCCCAAAACCGCACAAACACTATTGGACTATGAATTCATCTTTTGCAGATTTTCTATTGCATGTTTTGTGTTAGCACCCAAGAAGAACTTATACATATAGTGAACCAAAAAAATTAAACTACATTGTTAACCAACTGTTTTGGCCATTTAATGACACACCTTTGGGATAGCTGGGGCTTGAACAATGCCCTCCTGATCCAGAGGTAGGGACATTAGCACTGTGCCACAAAGCTCTTAGACAGGGATCTAAATTAATTTCACACTTAAACCAATAAATTTGGTGAAGGAAGAGTGGTTTCAGTTGATGCTGATTCTGCTGTCTCTAACTGCTGGGCTCAATAACTACCCAAGTCACTTTCATATAATTGTATCTTTTAAAATATCTTTGGTTTATCGAACAACGCCCTCAGACTTTGGAACTGAATTCTGTCTTACACTTATGAGCCTCTGTTGTTTTTTTGTGCTGCTCCAACACCTCTTTCTAAGTAAAGAGAGCTGACTTTCCCTTTATTCTCCAATGATTAGTTTTGTTCTCGGCTGGGATTTTCTGTTGCCTTGTTATTCGATTATCTCTCATTGAAAAGAATATAGGGATATTTAGCTGAATTGGTTTAATGTGATGCTTTTCAAACATTCTTTTATTTCCAAAATAATTTTTCAGCCAAGCTACTGCATGATGGTCATAGAATCTCTATAGTACAGAAATAGACTATTTAGCCCATTGAGTCTGCACAGACCCTTTGAAGAATATCCCACCCAGACCCACTTGCTCTACCCCCACTGCCCTGTATTTCCCATGGCTAAATCACCTATCTTCCACACCCCTGGACACTATGGGGCAATTTAGCGTGGCTAACTGCACATCTTTGGACTGTGGGAGGAAACCGGAGTACTGGTGGAAAAAAGGGGAGAACCTTCAAATTCCACACAGACAGTCACCCAATACTGGAATTGAACCCACATCCCTGGCAGTATGAGGTAGCAATGCTGACCACTGTGTTACCATGCTGCCCTATTCATGATTCCTCATTCAAGTACTGAAGTGTCTCATTTGCTTTTTTGTTGACTTTTTCCTGATGGATTGCCAGCACATAAAAGCCCATGTTTAAGAGTCAGTATCAGAGGGATAGGGATATTCATTCTGAAAGGCAGCATAAACATGTTGAGCTATAATTTGTTTCTAGAGTGAGACCTTAGAGTGAAGCAGGAAAATCATTTGAACCTTAAACTCTCAGAACATCCAACGTAAACTGGATCCCTTTTTTGTCACTCACCAATATCACATACCATGACACTGTGTCTAGTTTGTTGTGTTTATCTTTTCTTTTTTTTTACCACCACACTACCGCCTAACTGTGGTATTTTTCCCCAGCACCCATGTGGTGTGTGTCCAGGTGTGAGACACAGTGAAAGACAAAAAGTACACGAATCTTTATTCAATTTCCACCACCAGGAAGAAAGGAAACACCCAAGTGGCCAGTGACAAGCAGTGCCCTTCACATCAAAGGACAATGCTGTGTGATCAAACAGTGAAGGGGAGGGTAGGGATCAAATCAAAATAGAGTTGGAGGGGGAAATAATGCACTCCACTCCCTGCAGCGCCCATCTCTCCCTGAACAACTCCAGGGTGTCGGTGGACACTGCGTGCGCCTTTTCCAGAGACACCTGGGCTCTATCGTAACCAGTTTGTTGTGTTTACAGTGTGTGCATATTTAAATTAGATGGACTGAAAATTGGCATTGCCCTCTTCATTTAAGTAGTATTGATGTATAGGTTAGTGTGACCCTCACTGCTGGCTGTTTGTGAACATGCTGCGAGCTAAGAGGATTGGAGACAAGCAAGTTGTTCTAGCCAGTATCCAGCTCTTAAAAGCAATCTTTTGGGGCTCTTATGGCACATTGTTCATATCCTTACCACTGAACCACGAGGTGTGAGTTCAAGTCCCACCTGTTCCAAAAGTGTATTATAGCATCTTTGAGCAGTTAATTAGGAAAATATCTGAAAGCAGCCTGTGCCTCTTAAAGGAATGCTGACTTATTTGTTGAAGGTTGTATGTGACTCACATTGATAACAGTCAGAGATTTCAGGAGAAAGGCAATTTACTTTAATGCCATCGAGACATCCAAAAGGAGTGGGAACTGGTGGTAAGGGAAATAAATGCTCACCAAATGCCTTAACGCCTTATCTTCACCATGGACATCCAGTCTCTATACACCTCCATCCCCTATTACGAAGGCCTTAAAGCCCTCCACTTCTTCCTTTCCCGCCGACCTAACCAGTACCCTTCCACTGACACTCTCCTTTGACTGACTGAACTGGTTCTCACTCTGAACAACTTCTCTTTCCAATCCTCCCACTTCCTCCAAACCAAAGGAATAGCCATGGGCACCGGCATGGGCCCCAGATACGCCTGCCTCTTCGTAGGATATGTGGAACAGTCTATCTTCCGCAGCTACACTGGCACCACCCCCCACCTTTTCCTCCACTACAAAAATGACTGTATCAGCACTACCTCGTGCTCTCACAAGGAGGTTGAACAGTTCATACACTTTACTAACACCTTCCACCCTGACTTCAAATTTACCTGGACCGTCTCAGACTCCTCCCTCCCCTTCCTAGACCTCTCCATTTCTATCTCGGGCGGGCAACCGACTCAACACGGACATTTACTATAAACCGATCGACTCTCACAGATACCTAGATTATACCTCCTCCCATCCTGCCCCCTGTAAAAACGCCATCCCACATCCCATATTCCCAATTCCTTCGCCTCCGCCGCATCTGCTCCCAGGAGGACCAATTCCAAATCCTTACAACCCAGATGGCTTCCTTCTTCAAAGACCGCAATTTCTCCTCAGATGTGGTTGACGATGCTCTCCACCGCATCTCCTCCACTTCACGCTCCTCCACCCTTGAACCCCACCCCTCCAATTGCCACCAGGACAGAACCCCACTGGTCCTCACCTATCACCCCACCAGCCTCCAGATACATTGTATCATCCTTCGTCATTTCCGCCACCTCCAAACAGACCCCACCACCAAGGATATATTTCCCTCCCCTCCCCTATCAGCATTCCGGAAAGACCACTCCCTCCGCGACTCCCTCGTCAGGTCCACACCCCCCACCAACTCAACCTCCACTCCCGGCACCTTCCCTTACAACTGCAAGAAATGCAAAACTTGCGGCCACACCTCTCCCCTCACTTCCCTCCAAGGCCCCAAGGGATCCTTCCATATCCGTCACAAATTCATGCAGATTTCTCCAGCTTCCTCATTTCCCCTCCCCCCACCTTATCTCAGTCCCAACCCTTGGACTCAGCACCGCCTTCTTGAACTGCAATCTTCTTCCCAACCTCTCCGCCCCCACCCCCTCTCCGGTCCATCACCCTCACCTTAACCTCCTTCCACCTATCGAATTCCCAACGCCCGTCCCCCAAGTCCCTCCTCCCTACCTTTTATCTAAGAGGAGAAAGTGAGGTCTGCAGATGCTGGAGATCAGAGATGGAAATGTGTTGCTGGAAAAGCGCAGCAGGTCAGGCAGCATCTAGGGAACAGGAGAATCGACGTTTCGGGCATTAGCCCTTCTTCAGCATTCCTGAAGAAGGGCTAATGCCCGAAACATCGATTCTCCTGTTCCCTACATGCTGCCTGACCTGCTGCGCTTTTCCAGCAACACATTTCCATACCTTTTATCTTAGCCTGCTTGGCACACCCTCCTCATTCCTGAAGAAGGGCTTATGCCCGAATCGTCGATTCTCCTGCTCCTTGGATGCTGCCTGACCTGGTGCGCTTTTCCAGCAACACATTTTTCAGCTCTGATCTCCAGCATCTGCAGTCCTCACTTTCTCCCAAATAAATGCTCACACCTACTTCTCATTACCTTCTGCTATTCAGCGATGGTGACCCCACCATTGAAATAAAATGCCACAGAATTATGGCACTCTCTTATATTTGACAAATGGCTCTAAGATTCTCTAATACTGTGGGATGATGCGTTAGTATATTAGGGGTGATCTGACTTCGATGGATAATTTGATCCTGAGATTATTCCCTGTAGCCAGTCTGTGTGCAAGAAATAAAAATATGGAACTGGATTCAATTCATGCATAGGTAGGTGATTATTTGGTCCTAACAGCAGCAGCCTTTATTTAGTCCATCAATAGTTAGCAGACCTGTTGGTGCAATTTTATGACAATTTCAGCACTGATCTATTGATATCATAAGTCATTCACAAAATCAGTATCTGTATTTAGCATTGTTTATGGAGCTTCATTACATTTTGCATTGATTGAGATGAATTCCATTGAAAAAGAAAACGTAAAAAATGTTCAATGTTTCACTTTTCCCATTCTGGACATTGCTTCCCCTCACATGCCACTAATTTATCACTCCAGCGTACACTTGTAGCTAGTGACTACTCTATGTTGTGTAATGTAATATAGTGGCAGGTGCAACAAATAGATCAGGTGGGACATGAGCAAAGCAGGAAAACTGAATCGCCATAAAATTAATTATTTAAACTTATTCTGCTGCATGTTTTAAAACATGTCTCCTATATTTTAATATTTTCGGAGTCTGTCTCGGCCTGCATGGAATATGTAGCAGTGATTAACTGTTACATGCAATAGAATAGGTACTCTGTAATAACTGAACCTTTATTTAAGCCAAAGATTCATTCTACTCTTGTACATCCTGCATTACCTATGTACTGTACAGCAGGATTGTACCATGGCGTTTGCAGTTCAGTAAGTTGGCAATAGGGGATTGCTGTAACTTTCCGTGTACAGTGTGTACTCACCAAAAGGTGCATTTAGGGGAACAGTTGTGAAAAATGACTTGCATAGGATATGCACTTACTTACAATGTGCAGATGGTTTGAGACCAAATCCAGTGTGAAGTGTGTCTTCTGTCAGTGAATCATTTTCCTTTGTGTTATGTTCAGTAGAAAAAACCTGACCAAAAAATGTGTATAAGTAAAAACTGCCGATGTTGGAATTGTGAAATAAAAACAGTAAAAGCTGCAGATACTCAGCAAGTCAGGCTGTAGCTGCTGAGAGTAAATGAGTAATAATTCACCTCAATGACATTTCATCAGAACAGAGCAGACATGTTTATGAATTTTTGGAAGGAGGTAGATGTTGGCTCTTCAGGGTTGGAGCACTATAAAGTTGAAGGCCAGGGAGAAAACGTCCAGAAGAAATATGCTTACTGGCAATCTTGGATACAAATGCTTCCGGTTTAGTTGTGGGGTTATCCAGTGGGATGACAGAGAATGTTTCAGAGGATTAGTATTTGCTAGGTAGAGGTTAAAATAACTACACTGAATCATAAACTCACTGAAGCTTTAATCATGGCAAGTGCAGGTAGTAGTTTCTTATTTCTTATGAATGCTTACTGCATTGGGGTACACTGCCATTTTCCTTATATGTTATTGATTGCCAGTCTTGGGAAAATGTTGTTAGTAAGATTTATGCAACTTATTTCTCCTTCCTGTAACTATCACCAAAGGTCAAAATTTATCAGAGCTCAAATGCGGAGTAGTTTGATGGTGCAACTGTGGTTTGAAACTTTGTCTTGCGACAATTTTTTATATTGTGACATATCTTGGAGGAAACAATACAGGATCTGGCTGAAAAATAATAGTGTATGTACCTGTAAAGCAGACAGGATTTTGTGATCTCCCTGGTGGTGAGTTGTATTATGCAGCATTGAATTGGCAAGGATCCACCCTGGTCTCATCTCAGTTAAGGCCAGCGGTGGAAGATCTGTGGATGGCTTTCCTGCCTGGCTGCCAATTGGAGCCCCTTAAGTGGATAATTCATACCCCTTAAGGTCCTCATCACATAGTCTTTGGTATTAGCCAATTGTGGACAAGAAGTCAACATTCAAGGAGCATGACTGGTGAATTCTTGCAGATTTGCATGTGGATTTTAGGAATGGACGTGGTGATGGTGCCTGAATGAGGGATGAACAATGTGTTGCTGGAAAAGCGCAGCAGGTCAGGCAGCATCCAAGGAGCAGGATCTCCTGCTCCTTGGATGCTGCCTGACCTGCTGCACTTTTCCAGCAATACATTTTTCAGCTCTGATCTCCAGCATCTGCAGTCCTCACTTTCTCCTGCCTGAATGAGGGACCCAGCCTCAAAAAGGTGTTGCTCCTTGATACCCTGAACTGCTTCCCCTCTCCTCCCATGACCCTTCCTCTGACCCTCTTCCTGCCATCACGTCACAGACTGTCCTTGAACAGAGGCCTCGGGAGGGTTTCATATTGACAGCCACCTCTTCTCTGCTTGGGCTGCTGAGTGCAGAAAAGCTACTGACCTCTGATTGATCCAACGGCTCTCAGCACACGTTACCTCCCTCACCTTTCTTCTTCCTTGGTGATGGCTGGCTGCTGGCCTTTCAGTTAGTGGTGCAAAATGCAGTGGGTACTTGCCATTGGTACAGGAGAGCTGACCTGGCACCACAGAGACGAGTGGTGAGCACTACGGCATTGTACACTTTGTGTTTAGCCTGTGCTACAAGGCCATGGTTGCTCCACACTCAGTCTGCCGAACATACTGTATTGTCCACCTCCTTCTCTACGGTAGCATTAAACAAAAATGACGGATGTTTAAGTAGTTAAATTGCTGCACAACATTCACCTCAATTCCCAGTACTTGGTGATCTATATTCCTCTTGGAGTGCAGGCTGATGAGGGACATCAGTTTTCTTTAAATTTATGTCTGAAGAGTAGAGCTGTATAGGGAAAAAAATATATGTTATTAGACCTTGCAGTTCCGACTGACTGTGGGGCAGGAGAGTGCAGTCATCAGGGAAAAGAAGTTCACCCAAAAGATTTTCCTGTGTTTTTGAGTAAGCCCGAAGAAGCCTCCAATTGAAAACACCTCCATCAGTCTGAAAATATCTGTAAAGCGGTTATGGCCAGCGCACATGATACGTTTTGCTATCATGCAATAAACCACACCTTACTGTTGAAACAATGCTGGATCTTATTCAGAATCGCAAGTGATCTCAATGTGAACCAAACAGACTCTTAGAAACATAGATAGCAGCTATGGAAGGGAATTGCTGCTCAGGCATCAACTGGGGTTTCAGATTCCTGATGAAGGGCTTTTGCCCGAAATGTCGATTTTCCTGCTTCTCGGATGCTGCCTGCCCTGCTGTGCTTTTCCAGCACCACTCTAATCTTGACTCTGATCTCCAGCATCTGCAGTCCTCACTTTCGCCTGGGTTTTCGGAACTGCAGGATAATCAGACTCAGGAATGCATTGGATGGTGGGGTGCGGACTGGCTGATACTGGGACAGCTAACTAATAGAACGTAGGTAATGGACACCGCGCGTGCGACAGAGACGTGTCACTGGAGACCAGGAGCTGCCGGGTCTACCCACCCACCCTGTCTCACACAGAAAGAGCTAAGCCGCCTGCTCCTCACCGCCTTCCCAACCCCATCCCTTTCTCATGCACACATTCTTAACCGGCCACATGGGAATCGGCAACCTCAAATCCCCCTCCGGTCTCAAGGTGTTGAACGACTACCTGGCGAACCAGAGCTAGATTGAGGGGTATGCTCCATCTCAAGCTGACATAGCTGTCTTTGAAGCTCTTGATGCTCCACCATCAGCTGACTTCTACCTGCACTTCGTTGGTACAATCATATCCTATCCAATGAAAGCACCAAGGCCTGCCTTCCAGCAACCCCTCAGTAAATATGGTCCACAAAATTTAGCAGATACAACATCAGCAAAAGCTGTGGATCATGATGACAACAATGACATCAATCTCTTTGAGCCTTTTAGCCTCTGCACTTCCCTCATCATCATCGGAAACAAAGAAAAACGTCTAGCTCAATACGAAACTAAGAAGTCCAAAAAGCCAGCACTTATTGTGAAATTATCTATTTTGTTGGATGTAAAGCCATGGGATGGTGAAACTGACATGGTCAAATTGAAAGAGTGTGTACGCTCAATGACAATGGATGGCTTACTTTGGAGTGCCTCCAAACTGGTTCCTGTGGGCTATGGCATCAAAAAGCTATAGATCCAGTGCGTAGTTGAAGATGACAAGTTGGGAACAGATATGCTGGAAGAAGCTATTGTTGCATTTGAAGATTATGTACAATCTGTTGATGTTGCAGCCTTCAATAAAGTGTAGAATGACAACAAATGAACACCTAATAAAAATTGACGTGTCCAGAAAAAAAATTAGAACGTGGGTCATTGTCCAGCCATTTATAGCGTCATGACAATCATACCTGGCTCCAACATGCACAGGTTATTTGAAGTGGCCCAAGGTGGTTTCTTCTTCACTGAAGACATCATGTCAGACTGTGAATATTAACTCTGTTTTTTCTCTCCTAAGGTTCTGCCACACCTGCTGAGCTACTTCAGCACATTCTATTTTTATTTCATTCAGACAGAAGCAGATTGATTCAGCGAGAAGAGGCCCTTAATAGCAGAGGTGCTGTTATTGGCAGTCAGGGCAGTTAGGGCTGGTGGAGAGTTCCTGAATTGTTTAATCAGCAAAAACCTGAAAGTTGTTAAGGCAGAGGAAGAAGATATCTTACAAAGTTGTTGAATCATGCAGTTAAAGAATCCATGTTAATCAGTGTTAAAAGTATTTAAGTTTGTTTTAAAGGTCTTGGGAAGAGAAAGAAACCAATTATGCTTCTGTTATCTGAGTAAGGACAATTAGCATAGAAAGAACTGGGATTCTTCCTTGAAATGTAAGTGACTGTAGCATTTTTGCTCAGGTAGAAAGGTTGAATCTTTCTTTATGGTATTTGTGGCAAGCTTGTTTCAATTTGTTCTTCTATAATGTCATTTTTATTTCTTTTGTGTAATAAACTTTTTTTTTGTTGTTAAAAGGAAATGGGCAGCCTCTTTTTAATGACTGACCTCCATGACAAACAAAAGCAAAAATAAAACCTATGGTCTTCCATGTCTCACTCTAACATGTGACGTGTCCAGAATTCCGACTAGGAGTAAAGAGCAGGCTCGATAGGTCCCGGGTCCACTGATGCCTCTACCTCTTGTTTCTCAAAAATGGCCTTTGTTTTATTTCATCTCGGGGATGTTTGCTCATTCTGTTAGCATTTGCCAAGTTAGCGCCTACTTGCCTGCCTTGGCATCCATGCCTTGCCTGCCTTGGCATGCCAGTTGGTGCATTGATGCTTCATCCAGAGCCAAAGACTGTCTGTACTGTAACTTCGCTACAGGTATGTAGGCTGCTTGACCTACTTGTCAATCAGAATGGGCCTTGATGTATGGCAAACACTGTGCATTTATTCAAGCAGACGGCCATGTTGAAATCTGGGTGGGGTCCAGTCCTGAGTCCAGCAAGGGGTCTTGGGAGTGCCACCCAGAGGAACGTTCCACATGCAGTGCGGGGGCTTGGCTGCACTCGGTTGTCAGCTCAGGCCATTCACTCTCCGCTGATTTGTCTGACTGCAGTCCGGAGTGTGAGCCATGGTACGACCAGTAGAGACAGCATCAAAGTCAAGGGAATCATGTCTCTGCAGTCAGGAGATCCCAAGACAGACGCTGGAGTTGGCTCAGTTAGGTCGAGGGGATGCTCATCAGAGTTGGCCAGAGCTCTAGGGCGATCACACTCCTGGCCAAGGAGGGTCCAAACATGAACTCTAGAGTATCTGGAGATACAGCTACCAAAATGGCTGGGGGAGTCAAGGCTGAAAGAGAGGGGAAGGTAAAGCATTGGCATGGGAACAGGGCCACGACGAGAGCAATCCCTGGGTATATTGACGGCATGAAGAGCAGAATTGGAGGTTTACACTTTGGGAGGAATCATTATTGGAACTGACCCCTCCCATCACCCCCACAGGGAGAGTGCAGGAGACAGGATGGGCATCATTAAAGTGTTATGTTTGGGTTCAAGGGACAAGATGAGCAAAGGAGTTGCGGTTCAATGTGGTGGATCTTCACATTGCGGGGAGATGGGTGGAAATGGGCTGTTATGTGAGGTACAAGGGACGTAGAAATTGTGGGGGTACCTGGCAAACAGGAGGGGGGCCCATACTAATATTGTGGCCACAAGGAGCTGTATTTCTTGCCATCTCTTGCTGTTTTCTGAATGTGCAGTGCAACAGAGGAGGGACTGGATGGAACCAGTATCACTTTGATGGATGAAAGCTCAGGATCCATGCCTCTGAACATGAGGACATTAAAGGAACAAATACATGAAGCATGGACTTCTAAACTCCAGTTATGTTTCATTTGCAAACATTACTTTGCATGTCTGCAGTGCATGAGGAGTTAATGCGCTTATGTGACAACCGTTGATCAAAAGTGGATTGCACCATGTCACTGCTAAACTGACATTGTCATCTCCATGATGCTGGAGTTAGCAGCAATAACTTAAAAGGAGATGAATGCTGCTCAAAAGCACCCCGTGACTTGTGGAATATCCAAGGGTGCTGTGGGCCGATCATGAACCATGGAAGTATGGCAATGCCATCCAATGGACAGGGGAAGTATGGCAGAAGAGTCAAGTGAATTCAAAGGAAGGTGGAATGGTTGAAGTGGGTCTGGGATGAGAATGTGACCACACTGCAGGCACATCCTTTTGGAGCTAATGCGCTGGTCACTCACGCAGAGTGGCACCTTTTACCAAGTTGTGCACATGCTGCTTGGGATGGTACAGGCGATAGAACTGCCTGAAAGTGCAGGTTCTCAACTTGGAGCAGGTAGGTGTGCTCTTCATTGTAATCAGACAGAGTGTGCCTTACCATCTGGGTGTCATCCACATATCTCACAGTCGGAACAGGGTTCAAGATGTTGTGATTGGAGCTGGGGGAATCAGGAATTGTTGGCTGAGGACACCGGTGAGGCCACTGAGCTGGAGGAGGCTCTCTTTGTGGATGACAGAGCTCAGCTACATTGGTCTCTTCCAGACAAGACCTGATTAACACTCGGTTCCAGTAGATGTGAACTGGGTCCAGCAGAACATCATGGGCCATCAAGGTCATTTGGTTCACATTGTGGGGGAAACTGCAGCCTCTGTTCATTTCCACTGTGTTCCCTTTTGCTAGCTGGCAATAAAAGCTCATGTTGGACTGGTCCGATTGCTTGCCTGTATGCGATGTTACCTTACTGAGCAGTGACAAGATGTTGGTGTCTAGTGGGCATTGGGGAAATAGTAGCAAGCACTCTGATAGGGTCTTCAAATGAGATGTGTCTAAGTTCGGCTTGGTGATAAAACAGCAACGAGGCTGAGAGAATGGGGTTGCATGTCAACCCATGCTGACTCTGTGCCATTAACAACGTGGCTTTGTAGTTGCCTTGCCATTAAGCTGCTGGTGACACAGTGTGATGGTGTAGTTCCAGTGTGGCGGTGTAGTCCCAGGGTGATGGTGTAGTCCCAGTGTAGCGGTGTAGTCCTAGTGTGACGGTGTAGTCCCAGTGTGGCGGTGTAGTCCCAGTGTGATGGCGTAGTCCCAGTGTGGCGGTGTAGTCTCAGGGTGATGGTGTAGTCCCAGTGTGGTGGTGTAGTCCTAGTGTGACGGTGTAGTCCCAGTGCAGCAGTGTAGTCCCAGTGTGACGGTGTAGTCCCAGTGTGATGGCGTAGTCCCAGTGTGACGGTGTCATCCCAGTGTGGCGGTGTAGTCCCAGAGTGACAGTGTAGTCCCAGTGTGGCGGTGTAGTTCCTGTGCAGTGGTGTGGTCCCAGTGCGATGGCTTGGTGCCAGTGTGATGGCGTAGTCCCAGTGTGACGGTGTAGTCCCAGTATGGTGGTATAGTCCCAGTGCAGTGGTGTAGTCCCAGTGTGCTGGCGTAGTCCCAGTGCAGTGGTGTTGTCGCATTGTGGCGTTGTAGTCCCAGTGTGGCGGTGTAGTGCCAGAGAAACGGTGTAGGCCCAGTGTGGCGGTGTAGTCCCAGTGTGACAGTGTCGTCCCAGTGTGATGGTGTAGTCCCAGTGCAGCGGTGTTGTCCCAGTGTGGCGGTGAAGTCCGAGAGTATCGGTGTAGTCCCAGTGCAGTGGTCTTGTCCTAGTGTGACGGTGTAGTCGCAATGTGACGGTGTCGTCCCAGTGCGGCAGTGTAGTACCAGAGTGACGGTGTTCTCCCAGTGTGGTGGTGTAGTCCCAGTACGACGGTGTAGTCCCAGTGTGACGGTGTAGTCCCAGTGTGGCAGTGTTTTCCCAGTGTGACGGTGTAGTCCCAGTGTGACAGTGTAGTCCCAGAGTGACTGTGTTGTCCCAGTGTGACAGTGTAGACCCAGAGTGATAGTGTAGTCCCAGTGCGGTGGTGTAGTCCCAGTGCGGCAGTGTTATCCCAGTGTGGCGATTAGTCCCAGAGTGACAGTATAATCCCAGTGTGACGGTGTAGTCCCAGTGTGGAGGTGTAATCCCAGAGTGACGGTGTAGTCCCAGAGTGACGGTGTAGTCCCAGTGCGGAGGTGTAGTCCCAGAGTGACTGTGTTGTCCCAGTGTGAGTGTGTAGTCCCAGAGTGATGGAGTAGTCCCAGTGCGGAGGTGTAGTCCCAGAGTGACTGTGTAGTCCCAGTGT
>NW_025208563.1:12722-14892 GCF_004010195.1 Chiloscyllium plagiosum | reverse complement strand
TTTAAATTAACCTGTTGGACTGTAACCTGGTGTGATGTGACTCCTGAACATGTCCACCCCATTCGACACCAGAGCCTCCACATCATATCGATAGTTTCACATCTTTACTGAGACTCTCTCTTTGGGAATGCCACTCTTACTCTTTTGGGAACAGATTCTGAATGATCTCTGTCTCGGTCTCATCCTCGGAGGCCTCCCACTGCCCTGTCACTGATCTCCCATTAAGTCGATGGTTCCAGTACTCTTTTATCAAATTACCACACAGTTTGGTAAAATGGGTTGTTCCCAAATGAAAACTTTTACACTTGCTCCATGGTTCTCCCTTTCCATCCCGATTCTCAATCTCACTGAGTTCCGATCACTGTCACTAAAATGCTCCCACATTGATAGCCCTTCCAGGTGCCCACATTCATTCCTTAAATGATGGTCCAGGACTGTCCCTTCTCTTTCTGCTGTGTCACCATCACCTTCTCAGGGACACTTAGGGATAGGCAGCAACTGGCTCTGCCAGTGCCGTACATGTCCCAAAAAGCAATTTTTAAAATGCCAGTGCTTTTGTCAGGTATGCTTGGTACTGGATACAAATGTTGAAATGTTTTACCAGTTACTGTTCAGAGAGTTGATGTACCTTCAAAAAGCAGGGATTAAAATTGTTTCTCTTGTCTTTCAGGCCGTGACAACTCTCAGCCCAAGCTGGCCCTGCTGCCCCCCTCCCCGGAGCAGGTCAATGCCAAGGGCACTGCTACCCTGGTGTGCCTTGCCAATCACTTCTATCCCGATGAGCTGGAGGTGCAGTGGAAGAAGGACGGTGCAGTCATTTCGGACGGGGTTCAGACCAGTAACTACCTGCGAGCTTCGGACAGCACCTACAGTGTCAGCAGCCTGCTGACCCTCTCTGGGTCTGACTGGGAGTCCAACGCTCGCTTCTCCTGTGCCCTCACCCATGTGACCCTCCCCTCTCCCCTCAGCAAGAGCATCAGGAGATCAGAGTGTGTGTAGAGTGTTCAAGACAGTCCATCGAGGAGACACAACTTTAAATAGAACAGGGCTGATCTGGCAGGACAAAGGTCATTGTCAGCACTGAATTTCAACTCCCTTCTTTCTCAGGACTGGCTTGGAGACACTTCTGAGCTTCAGGGGTTAAGGCAGGTCATTGGGATAGTGTAGAGAAAACCTTACACTTTATCGAGCCCCATGCTTTCCCTGACCTGGATGTGTTTGATGGGGACAGTGTTGACTTGCGATGTCAAGTAAAACCTCTCGAAGATGCTAAAGACTGTCAGCTGTGCAAAAACAATGTGGACCTCAGAAGTCTCTGTTTCAGTAAAACAGTCCTCCTTCCTGCTCAGCCGCCAGTTCCAATTTAAGGTTTTGTCACTGTTTAAAGGGACAGGATTCTCAGGTTATTGAGAAAATCTCCACAAGTGTTTTCCTCAAGCTCCATTGTGGCTGTGAATTTGTGCAGCTTCCTCTGTCTGGGCTGATAATTGCTGACGGTTTTCTGTCAATGTCAATCTGGAAAAGGGAATAAAGATGAAGAAGATTCAGTCTCTGTCTCGTGAGTGCTTTGGAAATGGCCAGAGCTGAGTCCTCAGGGATAGGTGTATGAAGTGAAAAGCCCCACCCCCGCAGGTATGGAGCAGGAAGGGGAGAATAGAGGGGGCAATGGGGAACGCAATATTCTGATGGGAATTCCACTGAACACCAACACATCCTTTCAGCACAGCAAGATCCTGAGCCAAGCAGTTCAGTTTGCAATTTGACCAGCAGGATCTTGCTACCCAGAATAATGATACCACAGGGTTTGCAAAGTAAATATTCCATGCAGCATTTGATTCGTATTTGGAGAGAATGTGCAAAATCCACAGAGATATTCACCTGAGGCAGGGATCGAACCCAGGTCCCTGGAACTATGAGGCAGCAGTGCTAACCACTGAGCCACCATATCACCCACTATACTGACTTGATCCATCTCTGGTACAAAATATTCTGATGGCAATTCCCCCTTCACACCAACCCATCCATCAGGGACAGCAAGATCCTGAGCCAAGCAATTCAGATCAGGGCCACTTGGGACACTCTATTGATCAATATGATCAGCAGAGCCTTGGAACTCAGAATAACAATTCCACAGGGTTTGGGTAATAAATATTCCATAAATTAGACCTGG
>NW_025208563.1:11848-12616 GCF_004010195.1 Chiloscyllium plagiosum | reverse complement strand
CCCCTGGGCCATCTCAGTGACAACCATCCAGGGCTCAGGGTGGATTCCAGAGCAGCTCATTGTCCTGACTGTTGTGTTCCTCAGTCCACATGTGGCTTCAGCAATCTCACTCCATGGTTCTCGTATCAGTGGGAACCCATGGGGCTGAAATCTTATGCAAACAGAATCTCACACAGCGGGGAGGCTGCTGGTGGCTCAGAAACCCCTTGGATCCAGTCCCAGATTCCACTGTGGCTCTTTCATTCAAACGCAGCATTAACACACTGACACCACATTCTGAGGGCAATCCTGAGATGGGGCAAGTTTGGTTCTTGATTCCAGTGTGAGGAAATGGGGGCTGGGTGTGAAATGTCTAGTCTGAAACTGGTGGGGGTACTTTATATTGAAGAATACAAACTGATGTCAGGATAAAGTCAGGTTTTGATGGGAGTGAGGAATATCTCAGTGATCTGTCTCCAGAATCCACAGACTACACACATCCTTCTGTCAGACCCTGAAGGCTGAGAAAGCAGCTCATCGACATCCAATATTTCTCCAACATTTCCCAGAAAAGGTGAAATATTCTCTGTCTGAGTGATTCCCTGGAACAGGGTATTTTAAAAAGGGCTTTGGGAAGGGAACTGTTGACTCTCAATGACAAAGCCAATGGAAGGATGTGGAGCTGGCACTGTGAAACGTTAGGGCACAGAGATGACACCAGAAGCAATTCAAAGTTGTCACTCTCTCCTTTGGTAATAATTGGTTTTCCCTCACAATTTGCTCTCTTGT
>NW_025208563.1:3005-9039 GCF_004010195.1 Chiloscyllium plagiosum | reverse complement strand
CTTTTCCACACATTTCCATGTGATCTGTCAGCCTTCTTCAACTCTTCCCATTTCCTCCAAATCCAGTGGGTGGCCATGGGTCCCAGCTATGTCTGCTTGTTGTCGGCTACATCAAACAACACCTCACCAGTACATGCACAGGCACCGTTCACCAAACCTTCCGCCATTACATCAGTGACTGCATCAATGCTGCATCCTGCACCCAGGCTGAACTGGAGCAGTTCATTGACTTTGCTAACAACTTCCAACCAGCCCTTAAATTCACGTAGTCTATCTTGGACAAATCCTTCTCCCTTCTTGACCGCCCAATTTCCATCTCCGGTGACAGTCTAGGAACAGACATTTACTGTAAACCCACAGACTCACACAATTACCTGGACAACACCTTCTCCCAACCAGTATCCTGCAAGAACACCGTCCCGTTTTCCCAATTCTTCCATCTCCGTCACATCTGCTCGAACGAGGAAATGCTCCACTCCCAATTGTCCCAGATGTCCACCTATTTTGAACAATGTACTTTTCCCACTTCTGCCATCCAGACAGCCCTCCACCGCACCTCCTCCATTCTCTGCTCCCCAAATCTAAACACCCCCCTCCAAAATGCAATAAAGACAGGGTTCCCCCTTGTCTTCACCTTATGCACCACCAATCTCCACATCCCACGTATCATCCTCAAACAATTCTGCCAACTCCAGCTAGACCCCACTACCAAGAACATCTTCCCCTCCCCACCCCTCTCTGCCTTCCACAAGGACTGTTCCCTTTGCCAATCCTTGGTTATCACCACTCTTCACACCTACTCCCCCAACAAAACCCTGGTACCTTCCCCTGCAACCGTAAAAGATGCAAAACCTGCCGACACACCACGCCTGCCATTTCCATGCAGGACCCCAGTCCTTCCAGGTCAGACAGAGGTTCACCTGCCTCTCCTCCAACCTAGTTTATTGTACCCAGTGCACCCGTTCTCTGCATCGGTGAGGCCGAATGCAAACTAAGGCCATGTTTTGCTGAGCATCTCAGCCATGCTCACAAAGGCTGTCCTGGCCTCCCAGTCACTGCCTATTTCAATTCCCCTTCCTATTCCCTCTCTGACATGACCATCCTCTGCCTCCTTCATTGCCACAAGCAATCAGACTGCAAGTTGGAGGAACAAATAATTATCTTTTGCCTGGGGTAGTTTACAACCCAGAGGAATCAACATTGAGTTCTCCAATTTCAAAAAGCCTCCCTTTCCCAACTTTCAACTCCCTTTCCTGTCCCCGTCCTCCATTCTATTCCACTTACGGACCCTCCCTTCCAGCCACTAAACGGATTCATTCATCCCATCGACCAACCACTTCAAACCCTCTACCTGTGTTCATCATTCAATACCGACCACTCCACCATTCCCCTCCACCCGCCCAAACAACTGATACCACCTTGATTTGCAGCTTCCCCTACCCCCACCTGCAGTTCTGAAGAAGAGTTATACCCGAAATGTTGACTTCTCCACCTCCAGGTTCTGCCTGACTTGCTGTGTTCTTCCAGCCTCCTGCAAGCCTCCATCCCAGCCTGATAACCATCTCGGACATTGGAAGGAAATGCCCAGGGAGCAGGTTAACATGGTGCAAAAAGCCTTTCAGCTGAAGCTTCAGTGTTTGCATTCAGTCTGGATTTTCACTTGCTCATTGCTCCCCTTTTACATGAGAATGGAGAGAGAACTCTTGTTGGTGCAGTGTTTTTTTTAATCGTCCCAGGATATTTAAAGCTGCATGCGCAGTGCAATCCCCTTCACAAAACAAAATGCTGAGGTCCCAAAATCAGCAAATGAATAATGAGACAAATCTGTTTTGGTGGCATTAGATGAATTTTGAGCAGGATACCCGAGGGAATCTCTTCAGAATGGGATCTCGCCGAGCCCCCTGAGGTGGAGGGATTGGGATCTGGGTGGTGCTGGTGGGGCTTTAAATGAACATCCCAGACATAACATGGTGCAAGAGTTCACCGCAGCCTCAGCCTGGACTCTGTGCTCTTGTTTCTGAGGTGGCTTTCAATCCAATGACCATTTTGACTCTGAAGCAGGAGCATTGCCCATGGAGCCACGGTCAGTAACAATGTAAACTGACATTGTAGCTCTGAAAGCCTAAGTCTGTGTTCCAGCTCAGAAGGATATCAGCTCATTCATCAAATCTGTTTCTGCCCCTCTGCAGGCCGACAAAATAAAAAGCTGTTGAGGTTCGGTTTCAATGTTCATTTTCTCAGGGCAGTACGGTTTACAGGACAAAGGGAGAATGTATTCCAGGTCAGCCATGGCCTGATTAACTGGGGAACTAGGTCAAAGTAACTGATTGGTCATTCCCACTGGAATCCACTGGAATGACTACTGGTGTGTTTGCGGCTAATGGAAGGAGTCATTACCCATAGTCTTCAGCAGCTATGCAAGTCCTCCATAGTAACTAGAAAGCAGCTGTTTCACTGTGCCCGAACAATACAAAGTCAGAGGACACACAACACCAGGTTCTAGCCCAATAGATTCATTTGAAATCACAAGCTTCCGAAGCGATGCTCCTTCATCAGGTGTACCCCAGTCCACCATCGGCATCCCCACATTACTGAACAGTCCAAATAAACTGGGGCTCTGTGAGGATCTAACCGGCTGAATCTGTACAAACGAGGAGAGAGAGCGAGAGTACATCTTTTGAATCAGGATACCTAATTGCACCACAATGAAAATTCTCTGCATGCTATGATATATCAAAAAGAAGTACTTTGGTGTAACTTTTGATTGCCCTCACAGTGTGCTGTTTTATTCATGATGTGATACATGGAGAGTATGTCAGCGTTGGGTGGCAAAAAGTGTATTTTCTCCACTAAAACCATTCCAAAACTCTCTCTCCATCTTGCTTTAATCCTTATTGACTCTTCTACAATTGCCTCTATTACCTCACTCCTTCCCGGTCCCAAAGGAACTGCTGGACAGACTTCATGACCCCACTCTATCTTAAGTTTCTCTCCTGATTTCTCCTGATATGGGGCAGGTGTTGCCTTTCCCTAATTGTCCTGGAGAGGGCGGTGATGAGCCATGTAATATCTGGGAAGGGAGGCGCTGGAATCTGTACAGAAAAAGACATGAAAATCAATGTGATGTTCACAAATGTTCTTTCGGCGAGGGAGCCCGGTCTGGGACTCCTGCCCCAATGTGACATGATCCATTTTTAATGACCCCATGATCTGCCTCAGCAAAGAACTTAGTCCAAGCAACTGGGGGTGGGCAATAATTATGAAGCTCGCCAATGATGAAGCAGAAATCAAAAAAGACATGAAAATCAATGTGATGTTCACGAATGTTCTTTCGGCGAGGGAGCCTGGTCTGGGACTCCTGCTCCAATGTGACATGATCCATTTTTAATGACCCCATGATTTGGCTCAGCAAAGAACTTAGTCCAAGCAACTGGGGGTGGGCAATAATTATGAAGCTCGCCAATGATGAAGCAGAAATCATAATGAGAAGGAATAATGCAGCTCCTTGCTGTCTGCCTTTTAGCCTCTGAGCCACCACACTCTCACCGTTCTGTGTCTCTAATCCTCTAACATTAATTCATTAGAGTGTGGGAATATACGAAGAGGTTTTATTTTGAACAATAGGTCTCTTTTCTCCGTGACTATCTCCTTTTCAACCCCCTACAATCCTGTCACCAGATGCTTGTGCTGACAGCCTTGTTGTGCAGAGTGAAAGCTCTCGGTGTTCTCTGAGGCCTCACTGCCTTGTGCCTGTCTCCACTGCAACATAAGACAAATGACGTGTTTCTAAAACCCTGTTAAAATTATAAGCCAGTAAAGAAAAAGACTGCAACAAGAGTTGAGTTGGTCTTGTTCAAGAAAATAATTTTCATTTTAAAATTACATTTTTGTCAGTGAGTGACAAAGGGAAGATGGGGGTCCTGGATTGCTGCAGCCTCTGCCAGAACATAGGACCCAGGAGCAGGAGCAGGCCTTTTGGGAGCTGCTCTGCCAATGAAGAAGATCACTGCTTATGGTCTCATCTGCACTTTCTGCTTCCCCACCCCCTCCCATTATCCTTAATTGCCTTGTTCATCAAAAAATCTGTCTACCGCAACCTTGAGCCAACTCCATGAGTGAACCTCCATTCCCATGTAGAGAAGAGAATTCCACAGACTGTCAACCCTCAGCAAGAAAAGCCCTCCTTCCTTTTCAATGGGAGACTGCTTTGTGTTAAACTGGCCCTCCAGTTCTCATCTGCCTGATAATAGTATCCAGCCTGTCATGTCACCTTCGGATCAGAAACTATTAATGAGAGAGAACAGGTTACATCAGCGAGACTTTCACACAAACGATGGTGAGGGGCTGGAACACACTGCCAGTGGAGGTGGTGGAAGCAGACACAATAGCAGCATTCAAGAAACACCTGGATGAACACATGGATAGGAAGGGAATAGAGGGATATGAATCCTGTAGGTGAACACAGTTTCAGTCAGGAAGGGCAAAATGTGTCAGCACAGGCTGGGAGGGCCAAAGGGCCTGTTCCTGTGCTGTATTGTTCCTTGTTCTTTGATCCCTGCTGTTGAAGTGGATTCTCAGGAGCCTATTCTCATTCTTTTGTTGGAGTTCAAGGCAGCTGCTGTTTCCTTGCGATGTCACTGATCAAACCAACAATGTGGGAAGACTGATGGTGGAGTGGGTGGTTGTTTGAATTCTCACTTGTGATAATACAGTTTTAAATGTGTCAGTGTACTTTCCCCTCTCTCTGTGGAGGGGGTCACTGTCACTGTCCCTACCCGGCCTTTCCATAGTGATAGCATTTTTGGCATTCTTTCTGTTTGGGGATGTTGTCATTCACCCCTACCTCCCCCCGCCGCCCACATTACAACAATGACTAGACTATTCCATTAGCTGTAAAACATCTTTGAACATCCTGAGCTCATGAACGGTGTAACAGAAGTGCAATTCTCTCTCCTTTTCGTTTCCTCTCCATGCCTTCCCATCTGTCTCCCCACAACATCCCTCCCTTGTTTAAAATCTAGAATGAATTATGAATCTCTTGGAGAACTTAATCTGTGGCAACATTGAGACTAACAACAACCACCTCCTTGGTGGGCTTTGAGTGTGAAGGTCAATAACACTCTCATTGGGACTTGATCTGGGTTGTCACCAGTCAGTCAGTGTTACTGTTCTGGGGCCAGACATTACTGACCAACCTTAGACCCTGTGATCTGATTGAGAGGATGGATGACCTGCGCTGGGCTTTAACACACTGTTACCACAGCACAGAGTGAAATTGTGTAGCGCTGGAAAAGCACGGCCGGTCAGGCAGTATCCCTGGCACAGGAGAGTCGACGTTTTGAGCATAAGCTCTTCGTCAGGAATGGGGAGGAGGGAGTGAGGAGTCGGAGAGATAAATGCGAGGGAATTGGGGCCTGGGGATAAAGTAATGAAGATTACAATAGGTACGTGGAGGTGAGGGGTGACAGTGATAAGTCAAAGTGAAGGTGGAGTGGATAGGTGGGAAGGAAGATGGACAGGTAGGACAGTTCAAGAGGGTGGTGCCGAGTTGGTGGGTTGGATCTGGGATAAGCTGGGGGGAGTGGAGATGAGGAAATAAGTAACATCAACATTCAGAGTATTGAGTACAGGAGTTGGGAGGTCATGTTGTGGCTGTAAAGGACATTGGTTAGGCCACTGTTGGAATATTGCATGCAATTCTGGTCTCCTTCCTATCGGAAAGATGTTGTGAAACTTGAAAGGGTTCAGAAAAGATTTACAAGGATGTTGCCAGGGTTGGAGGATCTGAGCTACAGGGAGAGGCTGAACAGACTGGGGCTGTTTTCCCTGGAGCGTCGGAGGCTGAGGGGTGACCTTATAGAGGTTTACAAAATTATGAGGGGCATAGATAGGATAAATAGACAACGTCTTTTCCCTGTGTTTGCGCAGTCCATAACTAGTGGGCATAGGTTTAGGGTGAGAGGGGAAAGATATAAAAGAGACCTAAGGGGCAACTTTTTCACACAGAGGATGGTACGTGTATGGAATGAGCTGC
>NW_025208563.1:1231-2082 GCF_004010195.1 Chiloscyllium plagiosum | reverse complement strand
GGCCGGGTACTGGCAGGTGGGACTAGATTGGGTTGGGATATCTGGTCGGCATGGACGGGTTGCACCGAAGGGTATGTTTCCATGCTGTACATCTCTATGACTCTATAACATTGATTCCGTGTCATTGGAGGGTCTCAAGTTGGAAGATGTGGTGTTCTTCCCCCAGTTGTTAGATGGCTTCAATTTGGCGGTGGAGGAGGCCTAGGGACTTGCATATCCTCAGCAAGTGGGAGGGGGAGTTGAAATGGTCGATCACAGGGTGGTGGGGTTGTTTAGTGCGTGTGTCCTGAAGATATCATCTTCCAATCCTCCAATGAAGATGCACTGTCCTCACCAAAACATGTTGGCAAACCTCTTCATTACACGTAAAGGGAGAGAAACATTGAAAACTGTATTACCATGAGTGAGAGTCCATTTAAAACAAGGATCATGATGGTAAATGTTCCCAGCCATAAACAACACTGGTGTATTGATGTCATTATCTTATTCAACAATATTAAAACCTCAGCCAACCATTTTCCTGCAGACAGTGTATTTAAAATATCAAGAGGCTTTCCGCATTGTTGGTTTGATCAGTGACGTAGCAAGGAAGCAGCAGCTGCCCCATGAACTCCAACAAAAGAATGAGAACAGGCTCTTCATAAGGAGCTGGCTCCCGAGAATCCAATTCAACAGCAGGGATCAAAGAACAAGGAACAATACAGCACAGGAACAGGCCCTTCGGCCCTCCAAGCCTGTGCTATACATTGTGCCCTTCTATACTGAAACTATCTTCATCGACAGGATTCATATCCCTCTATTCCTTCCTATTCATGGTATTCATCCAGGTATTTCTTGAATGCTGCTATTGT
>NW_025208563.1:0-1196 GCF_004010195.1 Chiloscyllium plagiosum | reverse complement strand
CCCCATACCAGACAATATCCTGGTAAACATTTTCTGCACCGTCTTCAAAACATCCACATCCTTCTTTTTGGACTGTATGCAGTTGTATGCAACCAGAACTGTTTGCCATATTCCAAGTGTGGCCGAACTAAAGTTCTATAAAGCTGCAGCATAGCTTGTCTATCCTTACACTCAATGCCTCTTCCAATGAAGGCAAGCAGGCCATAAGCCTTTTTTACAACCTTACCTCACTGTGCTGGCACCTTCAGTGATCTGTGAACATACACACCCAGATCCCTCGGCATATCAATACTCCAAAGGATTCTGCCATTCACTGTATAATTCCCACCTGTACATCACCTTTCAAAATGCATCACCACACATTTGTCTGGATTAAATTACCTCTGCCATTTTTTTGTCCAAGCATCCAACTGATCTCTATCCTACCATATCCTAGATAATCCTTCTCATTATCTGCAATTCTACCAATCTTTGAATCAATTGTAAACTTACTAATTAGACCAACTACACTTTCCTCCAAATAATTTATGTAGACCATATACAGCAGAGTTCCCTGTGGATCACCACGAGTCACAGCCCTCCATTCTGAAAACCATCCCCCCGTCACTGCCTACACAGCCAGTTCTGTGCCCAATGCTGGGAACATTTTAGACAAGACACCTTGTTGCCAGCTCGTTACTGCAACTTGATCCAGTTCATTCAGAAAGAGAAAAAGACAATGTGCAGATTGTTGAACAGGCCCCTACACCTGGGCCTGAGGCAGGAGCCCAAACTCCAACACACTGGCCTCACTTCACACCAACCTTCACACAGTGCGGGGTCATGAACTCTGGCCATCAATTCCACTGGGACTGGGACGGAGTGAGGGAACAGGGACAATTGTAGAAGAGTCAATAAGGAGTAAAGCAAGATGGAGAGGGTGTGTTAGGAAGTGTTTAATGGAGGAAATATACCTTGTGATACCCAATACTGACACAGTCTCTGTGTATCACAGAATGAATAAAACAGCACACTGTGAAGACAATCAAAAGTCACACCAAAGTACTTCTTTTTGATATACCATAGCATGCAGAGCATTTTCATTGTGGTGCGATAAGTATCCTGGTCCAAAAGCTGTGCTCTCTCTCGCCTTGTTTCTGCAGATGGAGCCAATTCGATCCTCGCAGAGCCCCAGTTTATTTGTACTGTTCAGTTAC
>NW_025208562.1:10149-14888 GCF_004010195.1 Chiloscyllium plagiosum | reverse complement strand
ATTGCCAGCAATGTTATGATCAGACCCCTCTTTCACAGATTTGTTGAAATGCTTCAAGCAATTATTGTGTGATTACCCTCACAATAAAGACCAACTGGACACTGTATCAGCAGAGCTCTTACATTCTTGGTAATAACTTGGTTGATACTTTACAACTGACAGTTCCATTAGGTATGGGTCTGGCATTGGTGATGGAAGGATTATGGACACTCTTTAAGCTACATCTTTTAAAAAATAAATTCTTAAAATATTCAAAATGGCGGCAGATCATGGCAACCGTGGAAGCTTTTCACTATATTTTACTGTATTTTTCACTGTAAAAGACATACAACAATAAAAACATTCATTCAGTCGTTTCAAACATGTAATACCAATCCCTAGGTAAGTGAGACATCTGGTCATCTAAATTAACTTGCAGTTTCCTTTACAGGAGATGGAGAGTTTGCATGAAATCAGGTAACTATTTGAACAGTCATGTGATTCGATGCTAACCCAAGTGGTTCTCTGAATTAACCTCTTAATGTCAATTTATTTTAGATTTAGCCAGAGTCTGAAAAAAAGGCAGCAGAACTCAGAGCTCCACGATGACTAAAGATATTGGTTTTAATGTCACTGCAATAATAATGGCAAATTATACGCATTGTTACTGATGTTGAGGCTGGTGGCTGACAGTGAGGGGATTGGTATTCTGTAAGGGGGCCCTTTCAGGGTCACTTAATATTCTCTTGGATTTCATTCTGCTGCAGGATCATTTGTTTCCCCAGGACACGTGGGCACTGACAGAGTGTGCACAGTGAGCACTGAGTCATAGCCCGCTGTCCATCTCAGTGCCCCATATGTGGCAACTTTCCTGAACAGTAGGCACACTTTGAATCAAGGGATGGGAAACATGGGATGTCACGGAAAGCTTCGTTATAATAAACCCCATCTGTCAAATGGCAGGGCTTGGACTATCAAGGGAAGAGCGGCTCTTGCTAAACTTGACCCTGCACTAACTCCCACAGCCAGGGCCTCAATAGAGGTCCCTTCTCTCACTTGCGGAGAATTATAAACAAACCTGCACATTGCCAGGGAGTGTCCCCTCTACAGGACAATTAACACATTCATCACATTAAACTCAGCAAATGAGGACATTATCACTTGACTTTGGGGACTGATGTTTATTAAATTAAAATTTAATATGGCACAGAATCAATAAACTATGAATCTAGACTTGTCAAAAGTTGCTGGATGATTCGTATTGTTCAGACATTGGGTTCATGAAAGCTCTTCATCTTGTCATGAGCCTCAATAAGTGAATGAACGAATGAATTATTGTCACATATATCTTGAAGATACAGGGAAAAGTATTTTGTCACCACAATCTGGCACCATTTTGAATTACAAGAAGGACAAAAGGAAATTACTCAAATACAAGGTCAACTTCTGCTCAAATTGGCTCCAGGGCTTCTGCAAGGTGTTCCAACCCTCAAGGGGGCCCACTCTGGAATCAGCCATGGTAATGCCGAAGTCCCAGGAGACCCTGGCTCTGCTGCTGCCACCACTGCCTCGCCAAGGGCCCGGGCTCCAGGCCTACCACCACCAGGAATTCTCACTCTGGGCATCATCACAAAAGGTTTACAAGAATGTTGCTGGTGTTGGAGGGTTTGAGATATAGGGAGAGGCTGAATAGGCTGGGACTATTATCCCAGGAGCATTGGAGGCTGAGAGGTGAATGTATAGATGTTTATAAAAATCGCGATGGGCATGGATAGGGCGAATGGCTAAGGTCTTTTTCACAACATAACGGAGTCCAAAACTAGAGGGTATAGGTTTAAGGTGAGTGGGAAAAGATATATAAGGAACCTAAGGGCCAACTTTTTCATGCAGAGGGTGCTGCATGTATGGAATGACCTGCAAGAAGAAGTGGTTGAGGCTGGTATGATTACTTTATTTAAAAGGCATTTGGATGGGTATATGAATAGGAAGGGTTTAGAGGGATATGGGCCGGGTGCTGGCAGGTGGGACTAGATTGGGTTGGGATATCTGGTCGGCATGGACAGGTTGGACCGAAGGGTCTGTTTCCGTGCTGTACATCTCTATGACTCTATCACCACCATGAATCCAGACTCCAGGCACCGCCATCAGGAATCGAGGTTCCAGGCATTGCCACTGTATGTCCAGGCTCTGGGCCTACTGCCCTACTCCTGGGCCAACAGGAGTCCCAGTTCCTAGCACCACCATTGGGAATTCTGAACCACATCACCAGCACTGCCGACACCACTCCAGCCTTGGAGATGAAGAAGAAAAGAGAGGAAGAAGACAGGAAGCACATTGGGAAAGCAATGCCATTGGTCTGAACTCCACATCCCATGGTGGCGCCATCTTGATTTAAAGTTGAAGTTGTTACATTTGCACTTTGATTCCCCATTAAACTCCCCTCAGAAATTTAGGGTAAAAAATGAACACCGTCTCATAAAGACATTCATGTCCCTGCATACTCATTCTGTCTGAAACAGAAAGGAAGCAAAAAACTCTGTGAAGTTTAATTACTGCAGACAGAAAATTGTTAGATATTATTAAATGTTAAAATTTAAAATGTCCTTGCTTTTTATTTCTCTTTTAATTCTCTCTCACTTAAATCGATTTTTTTTCCTTTATTTTTCTTCCTCCACCAGATCTAATTCTGATTTGTCTGATCTACTCCTCCATTAGTCCTCTGTCTAAATCTAAACGCCCTAAACCACTCGGTTATAGGGATAACCAAAGGTGAGACTGAGGTTGACCCTATCATTCCACAAGACCCAGATGTCCTGCCATCAGCTCATACTCCCAGCAGGTTTGGCCACATTGTGCCATCCCCTGCTGGAGCGCGTGCCATGATCGAGTGGCAGAGCAGACTCGATGGGCAGAATGGCCTAATTGTGCTCCTCTATCCTACGGTCTTATGGGAGAGAAGATGCTGAATCAGGGTGTGCCAGTTCCATCTGGTTCCCTGGGGTAATAATGATACTCAATAGTTGATGTTTCACTAACGGAGTGTTAAATGACAGTCAGTGGAAGGGTGTGGCCAATTAGACATGAAAAGTAATATATTTTTAGACTCATAGAGACATAGAGATGTATAGCAAGGAAACAGATCTTTCATAAGCTAATTAAATGTTTGGCTGCACTCAAAATAGAAGAGACACTTGGCCCAGACTGGCTTCCTCATCAGCAAATATCTACAGAAGGCAGCCTCACAATGTCGATGGGTGGCTGAGGTGGCAGGAGATGGTGGGGAACCTGAAGAAGAGTTGAGTAGTTGTGACTTTTCTCAATCATTTTCCTCAATGCCATTTTCCCCACACCAAACCTTTCTTTAATGAATATTCGGAAACCTTCCAATCTCTTTCCTTGATCATACTCACATCCCTTGGTGTAGAGAATTCCAAGTCTTTACAATGCTCTGGGTAAAGGAATTCCTTCTTCGCTCAGTCCTCAATGATTTGCTCCTTATTCGGAGGCTGGTTCTGGAAAGCCGCCTCCAGCCAAGCCAGGGAAAGGCCCTTCAGGCATCCGCCCCACTGAGACTTTACGAATTTTGTAATTTCCAGTTGGGAATCTCTACAGTATGGAAGCAGGCCATTAAGCCCATTGGGTCCACGATGACCCTGTGAAGAGCATCCTACTCAGACCCACCCCAATCCTGCAGCCCTGCTTTTCCCAGGGCCAATCCACCTAACCTGCACATCTTTTGACTGTGGGAGGAAAGCAACCAGAGAAACCTACGCAGACAGGGGGAAACCCTACACCGACAGTCGTCTGAGGTTAGAATCAATCCGGGTCCCTGGTGCTGTGAGGGAGCAGAGCTAATCACTGAGCCAACGTTCTGCCCCTCGTCACCTCTCACTCTGTTAAAGTCCAGAGAACGTAGGCCTGGCCTTTTTAATATTTCGATCAGTCCCAGGAGTTAGTCTAGTGTACCTCCTTTTGTCACAGTATCCTTCCTTAGGAAAGGGGACTAGAGCTGTCCTCGAGGCACGAGGTGCAGTCTCACAAATGCTTTGTACAATTGAAGCAATTAAATAATGGTCAATGTTATCCGTTTGGTGTTAAAGGGACAGTGAAAGGGGTGGAAGCTTGGTATCTGTTTGGTGTTAAAGGGACAGTGAAGGGGGTGGAAGCTTGGTATCCGTTTGGTGTTAAAGGGACAGTGAAGGGGGTGGAAGCTTGGTATCCGTTTGGTGTTAAAGGGACAGTGAAGGGGGTGGAAGCTTGGTATCCGTTTGGTGTTAAAGGGACAGTGAAGGGGGTGGAAGCTTGGTATCCGTTTGGTGTTAAAGGGACAGTGAAGGGGGTGGAAGCTTGGTATCCGTTTGGTGTTAAAGGGACAGTGAAGGGGGTGGAAGCTTGGTATCCGTTTGGTGTTAAAGGGACAGTGAAGGGGGTGGAAGCTTGGTATCCGTTTGGTGTTAAAGGGACAGTGAAGGGGGTGGAAGCTTGGTATCCGTTTGGTGTTAAAGGGACAGTGAAGGGGGTGGAAGCTTGGTATCTGTTTGGTGTTAAAGGGACAGTGAAGGGGGTGGAAGCTTGGTATCTGTTTGGTGTTAAAGGGACAGTGAAGGGGGTGGAAGCTTGGTATCTGTTTGGTGTTAAAGGGACAGTGAAGGGGGTGGAAGCTTGGTATCTGTTTGGTGTTAAAGGGACAGTGAAGGGGGTGGAAGCTTGGTATCTGTTTGGTGTTAAAGGGACAGTGAAGGGGGTGGAAGCTTGGTATC
>NW_025208562.1:0-1378 GCF_004010195.1 Chiloscyllium plagiosum | reverse complement strand
GTAGGACTAATAAATTTAACTGCATTTATTTCAATGCAAGAGGCCTAACAGGGAAGGCAGATGAATTTAGGGCACAGTTAGGAACATGGGACTGGGATATCATAGCAATTACAGAAACATGGCTCAGGGATGGGCAGGACTAGCAGGGTAACTAGGGAGAAAGGGAGGCAAGAGAGGAGGGGAAGTGGCATTTTTGATAAGGGATAGCATTACAGCTGTGCTGAGGGAGGATATTCCCGGAAATACATCCAGGGAAGTTATTTGGGTGGAACTGAGAAATAAGAAAGGGATGATCACCTTATTGGGATTATATTATAGACCCCCTAATAGTCAGAGGGAAATTGAGAAACAAATTTGTAAGGAGATCTCAGCTATCTGTAAGAGTAATAGGGTGGTGATGGTAGGGGAGTTTAACTTTCCAAACATAGACTGGGACTGCCATAGTGTTAAGGGTTTAGATGGAGAGGAATTTGTTAAGTGTGCACAAGAAAATTTTCTGATTCAGTATTTGGATGTACCTACTTGAGAAGGTGCAAAACTTGACCTACTCTTGGGTTGGAAGGGAGCCGAGCAGGGAAGGTAGGAAATCAGCAATGGCAGGAGTTTCTCTCGGGAAATTCAGAGGCATCGCAGCAATTCATCCCAAGGAAGAAGAGACATATTAAGGGGAGAACGAGGCTGCCATGGCTGATAAAGGAAGTCAGGGACAGCATAAAGGCAAAAGGAAAAGCATCCAATGTGGTGAAGACTCATGGGAAGTCAGAGAATTGGAAAGTCTTTAAAACCAGCAGAGGCTAAATAGAAAAGCAATAAGGGGAAGGGGGGATGAAATATGCCATTAAGCTGGCTGGTAATGTAAAAGATTATGCAAGAGATTTTTTTTGTGTACATCAAAGGTAAGAGAGAGGTAAGAGTGAACGTTGGACTGCTGGAAAACGTGCCTGCAGTAGTAGTATTGGGAAACAAAGAAATGGTTGAGGAACTGAACTGGTACTTTGCATCAGTTTTCACAGTGGAAGACACCAGTAGCATACCAGAGCTTCAAGAGAATCAGTGGTGAGTGTAGTGGCCATCACTAAGGAGAAGGTGCTGGGCAAGCTGAAAGATCTGAAGGTAGATAAATCACCCAGACCATATGGACTAGAGTCACAGAGATGTAAAGCACAGAAACAGACCTTTCGGTCCAACCCGTCCACGCCGACCAGATATCCCAACCCAATCTAGTCACCGCCAGCACCCAGCCCATATCCCTCCAAACCCTTCCTATTCATATACCCATTCAAATGCCTCTTAAATGTTACAATTGCACCAGCCTCCACCATTTCCTCTGGCAGCTCATTCCATACACGTACCACATCTGAGTGAAAAAGTTGCCCAT
>NW_025208561.1:5693-14888 GCF_004010195.1 Chiloscyllium plagiosum | reverse complement strand
AATGAATGAGGAATTACACAAGACACAGAAGGGGCTTGGGGAGGTAAACGTTGAGAAGTTGTTTCCTCTCCTGAGGGGAGTCTCAAACTCGAGGACATAGATACCAAATATGGAGAACATCGATGTCAATCTGAGATGCAGAGTGATGTCTTTTCTCAGAAGGTAATGAATGTCTGGAATGCCCTACTCCAGAGAGGTAAGGAGGGATACAAGGAGTCGGCAAGAAAGTGGAGTTAAGCCCTGGAGTAAATCAGCCATGTTCTTATTAAGTGACAGTGCTAGCTTGAGGGGCCGAATGGCCTACTCCTGCTCCTATTTACTATTTCCACGTGTTCTGCTTTTGGAAAGTAACTGGTTATTTTCATGGAAATCGTGTTGTAAAATGTTGCATTCAGGGCGAGCAGAGGGTTTGTTAGAGTTAACCCTGGGTAGGGTATGAGGGCTGTATTCACAGCGAATCTGGGTCTGTAACATGACTCTCATCTGGAGCAGTAGGTACAGAGAGGGGAAGCCTGCAAACAGGGATTGGGGTGGGGGGGTCACTTCCTGACCCAGCCTGGATTTTCCAAGTACCCTGAGCAGCAGGTCCAAATTGCTGAATGGAACATCAGAACACAGGGTTGAGAGACATGAGTGGGTATTTCGGCCCTTTCACACTACTCCACCAGTAAATAAAGTCGTGGCTCATCTCATTGTGGTCCCAGCTGCACTTTTCTCTCCATGCACCATTATCCCTGTCTATGGAAAATCAGACGAAGCCATCCTCGATATAATATAATATAGACGTATGTAACTAATATAAATAACAGAGGAGCATGGTTAATCTGTGGTTTACACTGCTGCCTCATATCACCAAGGAGTTGGGTTCAATTCCAAACATGGGCAGCCCTCCATGTGGAGTTTGACCATTCTCCCTATGTCTGTGTGGGTTTCCTCCCAATGGTCCAGTTTCGTCTCACAGTCCAAAGATGTGCAGCTTAGAATGGTTTGGCCATGCTATAGTGCCCAGAGATGTGTAGGTTAGGTGGGTTAGTAAAGGGAAATATAGGTTTACATGGCGGGCGGATCTAGGTTGGATGCTGTTCAGTGGGTAGGTGTGGATTCAATGGGCAGAATGTCCTGCTTCTTCACTGTAGTGGTTCTATGACAATGATAACAAGTTTGGACTATACAACACACAGTGGGTATCAACCTGATCCAATCTCCTCATGGTTTGTATGTTTCAATAGGATCAGCTCTCATTTCATATCTAACCTGTAAAAGCCTCCATAATATAAGCCCTTCATCCCTGGAATACGTGAAGTGAAACATCTCCCAACTGCTTTCAATGCAATTATATTCTTTCACAGGTAAGGAGACAAAACAATCTTACACACAGATGAGCTAAATCTTTGTTTGCTCAGTGTTGTGAGTCTCTGTAACACCCTTCCCCGCCGAGCATTGGAGGCAGAGATATTCAATATTTTAGAGGCGCAGACAGAAGGTTCACAAATAACAAGGAAGTCAAGGATTATTGAGGAATGGGCAGGAATGTGCAGTGTGTGGGAAATTCTGACAGTGGTACAAATTACACTGTTCCAGAATATCCAGGAATACAATGCAAAACGAAATTATAAAATAGATAAAAGTTTATAATGCAACAATGATAGAATTCAGCATCAAAGGACCATGGGGCTGCTCTGGCATTAGAGAGAGGCCACGCGTGGTAGTTGTCCTGAGCGTCACCACACTTCGGGAGATGGGGTGAGGTTGAGAGAGCGTCCCCTTCATGGTAATCTCTGTCATTGAGGAACTGAACCTGTGCTGTTGGCCTCCCTCTCCATCACAAACCAGCCGTCCAGCCAACTGAGTGCGAGACAGTGTAACTGTTATAGACAGAAACAGTCAAAGTCAAAGGGGAAGAGAAACTTTCATAACAAGGTAAAGGTGCAATTCAGATAACGGTCAAGATAACGGCTAAGGATGAAAACGTTCTCTGCTAGAAATTGTATTTTATAACGAGCCAAGAGGTTAGAAGCTGTCTTTGGCTGAAAACAATAAGACGAGACAAGTGAAATAACCAGAATTATTAATTGAAATTGGATATCTATAACCATAAAATATCCCGGTTGTATACTTTTATTGTTCTGTGTAAAATGTGCTTAGCATTACATAAAAGTATAAAGCTGATGGAATGTATTGAGAGGGGAGTATGTCTGTATGAGAAATGCTCTCGAACAGGCGCTTGAAGAAGACCAGGGTAAATGTGCCTGAGTGTCATCTGCTGAGTGACAAAAACCCAGGGAGTTCAATGACTGAAAGTTCCTGTTACATGGAGCTGAGAGAACCAACAGACCAGCTGCCATCTCATTTTATGCTAGAGCACGTTTGAAGGGATGACTGTCCTCATGATGGATTTGAATTGTCTATGTATTGAAAAACATGCATCGCTATTCCTTGGGCATTGAAATGGGAATTATTTGAAAGATTATCTGGAACATTCCAAAATCTGCATTCTCTCTAGAACATTCTATTGCCATGTTGGGCAATTGCACTAACGAGAGAGAGAGAGAGATAGATGGGGAAGGTGTGTGGTATGCCGCAGTGAGAATGTTAGAGAATTGGTCTTGTTTAGGGGTACGTGCGATAACAGATATACAGTGAGTGTGAGGGAGTAGAGAGAATATCGTGACCTATTTCCTGACAGAGCGGGGAAGGTTATTGGTACTTGTCCTGTATTTCTAGAAATTTCCTCAGACCACAGTTACTGCACTGTGCTGGGTGGTGACCTCAGACCATTCATGGTGGGTCTGGTAGTGTGGCTACCTCTGAGAAGAGAATGGTACCCTCTGTACTAGCCCTCCATATATCCCGGTCGACAAATCGTGGTGGAATTGCCTCTTATCTGTCATGCTCGGGTTAAACTGTCAAGGGCAGCTCGGGACTGAGAAAGCTCAAACGTGTGCCCATTGGCCTTTTAAAGGTGGCACCAGGGCCAGGGATCATGGTATAACCAGGGATATCCGGGAGATGGTTAGTACCTCCAGTCATGATGTGTTGGAGAATCGAGCTGCTATTGAATGAGAGGGACACCATGGTGTCGGGTGGGTAGGTAATAAGGTGAGTTCGATAAGATAGCACCAGGAAACTAGCTCGACCTCGTGCAGACAATAAAAATGTCACATTCAATAAAAATGTCACTGAGCTAAATTGTTGTTACATTCAGCCCAATGAGTCATAGACTCTGCTGTTTTACAAAGCAGAACAAATGCTCATCCAAAAATCCATCATCTAAACTCACACCAATATCCCATTAACCCATCATTGCTGGGAATATTGGCTCACGTTGGTGGATTCTGTCGAAATGTCTTCATCTCAGCATTCTGAAAACTGCGATCTTCCATGAAATTCTCTCTCAACCTTCCTTTCTCGTTTTCCCAAAATCCTTTTGTATGTTGGAATTTAAACTGATTCCGTCACCATCTCTCTCTGGCAGTAGTTTTCACACACACAGCACCCCCTTGTCATGGTAAAATGGAAATATGGAGCTGTAAATGGATGGAAGCTTCACATCCTGTCACTTTCAGCATGGGCTGCAAGTTTCCCCACACTGAGCAGGGATCTAACACAGTGTATTGAGCAATGTACTGGGGTGGTGTCCACAGCTCTACATGCGGGGAGGATAACTGCTCAGGTTTACAGATCAATTCACGGATCTTCACTGCACAGCTTCCCATTCTGAACAGGTCCTTTGTTCACGTTTATAGAGCAATATATTGGTGTGGGCTGCATTTCATCCCATGCTGGACAGAAAGTTTCGTCCGGGTTTCTGAATCAATGAACCAGTGTGATCTGCACTTCTCCCTATGTTGGACAGATAGCTAGTGGGCCGGTGAGACCTGCAGAGTGCTCCATCCTGGATAGATTGCTGGGTTATACTGAGCCTGTTCTGCACAGTGCTCCATCCTGGACAGATTGCTGGGTTGTACTGAGCCTGGTCTGCACAATATTCCATCCTGGACAGATTGCTGGATTGTACTGAGCCTGCTATGCACAGTGCTCCATTCTGGACAGATTGCTAGGTTGTACTGAGCCTGGTCTGCACAGTGCACCATGCTGAGCAGATATCTCATCTGGGCTTACACGTGTCTGGGCTGCATCTGTGAGGTGGATTGTGTATGCAATATAATCCCTGATAGAGCTATCACTCCTCCACCTCGCTGCATTCCGCTGTCAAAGCACGTATTTCTGCAACATGTTGTCCATTTAGTAATTCTCCAATTAAAACGTGAAAATCTTTCCTTTTTGCTATGGACCCGAGCAGACCGCCCCTCACAATACATGACGAAGGTAGTCTCGACCCGAACGTTTTCTTATTTTAAAGGTAAATGTGAGTTGCTGTGTTTCAGATACAATTCGTTTGGTCAAAATGTTTGACTTTAAGCAAAACAAAATCTATTCAAATACAACAATAACAAGTGGAATTTGGAATAACTTAATTCTACTGGAAAACTTAAAAAGAATTATAGGTTATTTAACTACTATACAGTAACTGCTCAAATATAGTGACATCCCATAAACATATACTTATGATGAAACAAATTCAGGAAACAGATCGTCTCACATGCAGTTCTCCAATCCAGGAGGAAAGAACATCAAAAGCCAATTCTGAGAGAAATCTCAGAGAGAGTGTGGAGCAGCCAGGAAAGATTTCCACCCTTCCAACCCTGCTGAAACCCCAGCAATAACTGGTGAAATGTAAAACTAAGAATCCTCGTTCCGTGAGAGTTTGACCATCGCTCCACAGGACCTTGCCGCAGCTGCAAGAACCACAAGGAATGTATTGTCATGCACCGTCTATGTCACTGTAGGAGCCTCTCAAAAATGCCTAACCCCACCTAATCCGTTAAATGATGGTAAGATAAATGTCAAAGTTAAATATAAGTAAATAAAACAAAAGGATGCAGCAGGTCTGGTGATCAGACACAGACGGCCTTGGGACCCCAGCAATTTCTATCCTGCAAAAACATAGTAGGATCATTGAGCTGGTGAATACAAAGTGTCATCACTTTACATCACCTCTAACTTTACAATTGGAGATGTGCTATTTGCCCAATATTCAGCGATGTCAACATCCCAATCAGAGAAAGTATTGTGGTGACATATGAGGGTTGTAGTGAAAAGGGTTTACTGGAGATGTTTGTGACTGTGATTGATGTCAATCTCCATGGATCCTAACTGTATTATTAGACGGTTTCCCTCTTCTATTAGTAAGGGGCTTCCTTCAAACTGTTGTCTCATAGTATCAGCGGCAGCGTGATCTTCAAGACGATTGGGATCAGCAGCTACAGGGAGAGGGAGAGGAAGGAAATCTTAGAACAACAGACTGGAATGTTCCATCAATGGCTCAGAATCTGAGAACATTAGACTGGAATGTTACAACTATAGACAGGAGTTTGTCTGATGGTCTTTATTATCTTTCTCGGTATTGGCCATAGTTAGACTTGCGGATACGAGCCATATTGATGATTATTCAAGCAGGTTACTATCCTATCCTCGCTATTACTGGTGTTCCTGGTAAGCTATCTCTGTCAATTCGATAAACGATGGTGAAGGTTATTGCTATGTTTCTTATTTATATTTAACAAATACATAATTTGCTATCTTCAGTTTCAGTCACAAACTCCACTTCATTTCCATCAATTTCAGACTCTTCACTCATAGATATCTAAGAAGGAACAAGACTGTTACGACCCTTGAGTCTTCCGTTTGCTCCGAATTGTTTTATCTCTCTATATTCTCTCTGCCATCAAACCTGCCTACGCCCACCTCGATAATATTCCCAGTCTCCACCTCTGCCTCAATGCTGTTGCTGAATAAGCCATCATCTGCTCCCTTGTGAATTTATGGCTCCACTTCTTTTCTGAACACTATTCCAGTTCCAAATATTTTGACCACTTACTTGTTCTTGGCGCACCACCTATTTCATAATAGGGACATCATATCAGAGTAATAATGCCACTGGCCGTGTAATTCAAAGACACAAGTTATGACTTTAAATGCATTGTTTCAAATCCTTCCATAGCCGATGATAGAAGTTAAATTCGAATGGCAACAATTGTAATGAAATCTCATTTTACAAACGACAACCATAAACCATTAGGATTTCTTTTATTATTTCACTGACAGTCTTTGGTAAAGAAACTAAGTGTGACAAAAAAAGATTGGCTCCATATTGTCTTGACAAATGGTCACACAGTCAACGGCAATTAGTGATGGGTAACAAATGCTGCCCTTACCAGTGATGCTGTGAAATGACTGCATTAATGGTGAAATAAACCAAGGAACTGTGGATGATGGAGATCCGAAATAAAATTCTCCAGCGTCTGAAAATGTTGGAGAATCTCAGCAAGTATGGCAGCCGCTGTCAAGAGAAAAACAGATATAGTTTCGAACCTAGTGACACGATATCATAACTGAAAGCAATTGGGAAATAATATTATTTATATCTGGGATGGTCGGATGAGTGAGGGGGGAGGTTAGTTTAATGGATGTAGAAATATCCAGCGAGAAAGAGAGAGAGAAAAATGAAAACCAAACACAGAGGCTGCTGATAATGAACCAGAAGGAAAATAAAATAGGAGCTTATTCTAAAATTTCCCTTTCTCCCATTTTCCTGAATATCATGTTAATTTAGATGTGTCTCTGTTTACATTGAGTTATACTCCATCTGTCTTTCTCCTCTGAATGTAATGATCGACTCTGCAGGCAATACTGGTGATGGCCTTATAGTTGCTCAGATACAAAGAAACGGAATGTTACATTGTCAAATGACTTTTTTGAAGAAGGGAACTGTAACTGTAGGACTGTGCAGAGATGTAACTTTTTTTTCTGCTCAGAACAGAAACACTTTCAACATTGAATGGGTGCACCGTATGGGTGGGGATTTGACTTCTCCTGTCATTACAGAATAAAGGGAGGTTCTGTGGACGCTTTTCTCGGGTTTGCGTTATCAGCTGCCGCGTCCTTTCAGAGAGACCCAATGGTATGGTGACCCCAATCTGGACGAGATATGAGCACTGCATTTACAGAGAGTTCTGGGTCCATGGTAAACGAATAGAGTCGAAATGCGCAGAAGGGAAGCTCAGTACACAGGGAGGGGCAGGAAACTGCAAAAACCTCCCAGGGATTTCCAGGAACATTTGTCTAAGCTGGGCCAATTCCAAGTGTAAAATGTGAAACCAGCGTCTTTCAAAAATGAGGCGGTCACTGAGCTGTTTCCCCTCATTCAATATAGGCTGTAAACTCACAGCAGGGACAGGATTGTGCAGACACTCACCATGAAGTGAACTGTATTGATTCTGGAACTTTCCAGGTAAGAGTGGGTGACATATGCATCACATAGAACATAGAACATAGAAGAATACAGCGCAGTACAGGCCCTTTGGCCCTCGATGTTGCGCCGATCCAAGCCCACCTAACCTATACTAACCCACTATCCTCCATATACCTATCCAATGCCCGCTTAAATGCCCATAAAGAGGTATAGTCCACCACTGCTACTGGCAGGGCATTCCATGAACTTACGACTCACTGAGTGAAGAACCTACCCCTAACTTCAGTCCTATATCTACCCCACTTAATTTAAAGCTATGCCCCCTTGTAATACCCGACTCCATACACGGGAAAAGGTTCACACTGTCAACCCTATCTAACCCCCTAATCATCTTGTACACCTCAATCAAGTCACCCCTAAACCTTCTTTTCTCTAATGAAAACAGCCCCAAGTGTCTCAGTCTATCCTCATACGATCTTCCTTCCATACCAGGCAACATCCTGGTAAACCTCCTCTGCACCCGTTCCAGTGCCTCCACATCCTTCCTATAGTATGGCAACCAAAACTGCACACAATATTCCAGATGCGGCCGCACCAGAGTCTTATACAACTGCATCATGACCTCAGGACTCCGGAACTCAATTCCTCTACCAATAAAAGCCAGTACGCCATATGCCTTCCTCACCGCACTATTTACCTGGGTGGCAACTTTCAGAGATCTGTGTACATGGACACCAAGATCCCTCTGCTCATCCACACTACCAAGTATCCGACCATTAGCCCAGTACCCCATCTAAAGGCATCGAGAGCATTGATACATACCACATGCTCCTTCTCCAAGGACACCCTGCTTTATCCTCAATCATAGAATAGCCTTTATCCTCAATCATAGAATAGAATCCCAACAGTGTGGCATGAGAGAATTGACCCATCAAACCCCACCAACCATCCAAAGAGCATCCCACCTGGAGCACTCCATCCTTGTACCACTGCATTTCCCATGGCTGATCCACCTATTCTGCACAATCCTGGACACTGTGGACAATTTCGCACAAATGACCCACCTAACCCACAAATATTTGAACTGTGCAAGGAAACCAGAGCACCTGGAGGGGGCCCACACAATCATAGGGGAATGTGCAAACTCCACACTGGCTGTTGACCAAGGCTGGACTCCAATTTAAATCAAAACAGATGATCCCTGTGCATTGTCACATTGCTGTTTATTGGAGACATATTGCCCAGAGAGACATCTTGAGATTCAGAAAGAGACAATATAAATTCAGTCAACTCCTGCCGAGTTAATGTGATTAACAACAACATCAGTACTCCAACAGTGTCATCAGACCTCGTACCTACTCTATCATTTACGATTTTGAAACCATGGGAAGTTTGTTACCAGCTTCGATGACAGCCATAATGCTCTGACCACTTTGAGCCACTGCAAGTCAGTTCTAATAGATATCAATAGATTGAATCTAAACAGGATGCCCCACAACAGGAAGTGCTCTGACACTCAATGCCCGTAAGTCAAGGTCATTTTCCTAAAACCACTCACGTCTGGCAATAACATTGAAGATATTTTATACAGTAACCTTTCAGTCTCAATTGTCAGTTCCAGTCCACGAAGCAGCCAGTAACATGCACCAGTGAATTGAATACTAACAGCAGCATTGCCCTGGCAGGAGAGATTGAGGAGCTTGAAGCTGTCTTCTCTGGAGTATCTAAACATGAAACACTTCAAATGAACAAAAATCTTCAAGAGCTCGAGAGGATAGATACAGGAAGGATGTGCTCCTAGGCTGGTGTGCCTGGAATAAAATAAGCACTAACTACGGTATCTTTAACCAACATTCCCTTTAGCTGCATAAATGTTTAAG
>NW_025208561.1:0-4696 GCF_004010195.1 Chiloscyllium plagiosum | reverse complement strand
CTCCAGACACAGGTTCCCTCCACTATCCTTGATCGGCCCTACCCTCACTCTGGCCATTCTCTTGTTCCTCACATAGATATAGAATGCCATAGGGTTTTCCTTAATCCTACCCACTAAAGCTTTTTCATGCCCCCTTCTAGATCTCCTAAGCTCATTGTTCAGTTTCTTCCTGGCTACCTTGTAACTCTCTAGAGCCCTGCCTGATCCTTGCCTCCTCAACCTTAAGGGTTGGGAGTGTGGCACTTGAAAAGGACAGCAGGTCAAGCTTATGCCTGAAACGTTGATTCTCCTGCTTGTCGGATGCTGCCTGACCTGCTGTGTTTTTCCAGCACCACACTCTCAACTCTAATCTCCAGCATCTGCAGTTCTCACTTTCTCCTCCTCAACCTTAAGTAAGCTTCCTTCCTACTCTTGACTAGATGTTTCACATTCCTTGTCAGGGAAGAGTTGAGGAGCAGGAGAATTGATATTTCGGGCATAAGCCCTTCATCAGGAATGAGGCTTGTGAGCCAGGACCGAGTGATAAATGGGAGGGGGTGGGGTAAGGGGGAAGGTAGCTGAGAAAGCGATAGGGAGATGAAGGTGAGAGAGAAGGTGATAGGTCCACAGGGCAGTGCCGAGTTGGAGGCTTGGGAATGAGATAATGTTGGGGGAGGGGAAATGAGGAAGCTGTTGAAATCTACATTTATCCCATGTGGTTGCAAGGTCCCAAGGCGGAATATGAGGTGTTCTTCCTCCAGGCATCGCTGGTAATGGTTTGACAGTGGAGGACGCGCAGGACCTGCATGTTCTTAAAGGAATGGGAGGCGGAGTTGAAGTGTTCAGCCAGGGGGCGGTCGGATTGGTGGGTACAGGTGCCCCAGAGATGTTGTCTGAAACGATCTGCAAGAAGGCATCCTGCCTCCCTGATATAGATGAGACCACACTGGGTGCAATGGATGCAATAGATGACATTGGTAGAGGTACAGATAAATTTCTGATGAATGTAGAAGGATCTCTTGGGGCCTTGGACGGAGGTGAGGGGAGTGGTGTGGGAGCAGGTTTTGCACTTCCTGTGCTGGCAGAGAAGGGTGTGGACTGGTGGGGGCGTGGACCTGACGAGGGACTCGCGGAGGGAGTAATCTCTCTGGAATGCTGATAGGTGTACGGAGGGAAATATGTCTTTTGTGGTGGGGTCCGTTTGGGGTGGCAGAAGTCAAGGAGGATGATGCGATGTATATGGAGGTTGGTGGGGTGGGTTCTGTCCTTGTTGCATTAGGAGGGGTGGGGTTCAAGGGCGGTGGTGTATGAAGTGGAGGAGATGCGCTGGAGGACATCATCAACCACATGGGGGAAGGGAAGTTGCAATCATGGAAGAAGGAGGCCATCTGGGACTTTCTGAGGTGGAATTGGTCATCCTTGGAACAGATGTGGCGGAGGCAGAGGAATTGGGAATAAGGGATGGCGTTTTTACAGGAGGTAGGGTGGGAGGTGGTGTAGTCTAGTTAGCTGTGTTCCTTCAACGCTACTATCACTTCCTTGCCTTAGTAGGCCAATCCTATCCAGCACTATAAGCAAGTGCTCCCTAAACAAATTCCACATTTCTGTCGTGCATTTCCTTGAGAACATCTGTTCCCAATTTAGGCACCCCAGTTCCTGCTTAATAGTATTGTAATTCCCCCTCCCCCAATTAAATACTTTCCCATATCGTCTGCTTGTATCCCTCTTTGTAACTACAATAAAGGTCATGGAGTTGTGATCACTAACACTGAAGTGCTCTCCCACCGAGAGATCTCGCACCTGGCCCGATTCGTTGCCAAGCACCAAATCCAACGTGGCCTCCTCTTGAGTTGGCCTATCTACACATTGAGTCAGGAATCCTTCTTGGGCACACCTGACAAAATTTGCTCCGTCTAGACCATCTGTATGAAGGAGGTTCCAATCAATATTGGGGAAGTTGAAGTCACCATAATAACAACTCTGGTATATCTACCCCTTTTACAAGATCTGCTGTCCAATCTGTTCTTCTGTGTCTCTGCTGCTGTTGGGAGATTTACAAAAATTGACTGCTCATTTCCTGTTACTGACTTCCACCCATTCTGACTCAGTAGGCAAACCCTCTTCAACAACCTCCTTTTCTGATGCTGTGATGTACTCTCTAATTAGCAATGCTACTCCCCTCCTCTTTGACCACCATTCCCCCTCCGCGTTCTTTTTAAAAGATCGAAACGCTGGAACATCCAGCAACCATTCCTGCCCATGCAAAGTCCATGTCTCTGTTATGGCCACAACATCGTAGTTCCAAGTACTGATCTTGCAATCCACTACCGACCCGATTTACCCAGTCCGCCTGCAAAATGAAATCCCCCATGATCATTGTAACTTTGCTCTTGTTACACACCTTTTCTAACTCTTGGTGTATCTTGTGTCTCAAATCCTGATGATTGTTTGGAGGATTGTAGGTAACTTCAACTATGGTTTTTTAACATTTGTGGTTCCTCAACTCTACTCACACAGACTCTACACCATCTGACCCAACTTCGTTTCTTGCGATAGATTTAATTTCATTTCTGACTAATAAGGCAACCCCATCCCTTCTGCCTACCTGCTTGCCTTTTCGACAGGATGTAAATCCTTGGATATGTCGCTCCCAATCCTGATCCTCTTGGAGCCACATTTCTATAATACCTACCTGTCAATTTCAATCTGTGTCACAAACTCATTTACCTTATTTGAAAAGCTGACAGAACCCTTCCAAAGGTAAAAATGGCACTGCCAAATCTAGACCCCGCTGTTAAAACATACCAAGTTAAAAATCCCACAACACCAGGCTATAGTCCAACAGGTTTATTTAGAAGCACTAGCTTTCAGAGCGCTGCTCCTTCATCAGGTGGTTGTAGAGTCTACTTTTGGCTACCCAATGAAGGAGCAAATAAATCTGTTGCACTATAACCTGGAATTGTGTGACTTCTAGGAGAAAGTGAGGACTGCAGATGCTGGAGACCAGAGCTGAAAAATGTGCTGGAAAAACACAGCAGGTCAGGCAGCATCCAAGGAGCAGGAGAATCGATGTTTCGGACATAAGCCCTTCTTCAGGGACTTTTATCTTTGTACACTTCAGTCCCACACCAGCCCCGCCAAATCTTTAAAAAAAACAGGGGAAGATTGAACAGAAAATAAAGCTTATTATACTCACAAAAAAACTCAACACTGCAAATAGCTCAGAGGGGTGACAATGTAAAAGATCAAGGGATGAAAACAAATAAGAAAATCAAATATAGAGGAAATGACAAAAATATCAACAAGCAAATGAAGGAACACAGAAGAAAGCTTTCCCAGGATCTAACGAGGAAAAGGACAGTTCAGGAGCAAGTGGCACCTATCAGAAATGGGGAAGGGAACTTGTGTGTGTCGTGATTATAGCAATGTCGACCAGGGTGGGGGGGGGGGGGGGGGGGAAAGGGGGGTCTCACATCTCAGTTCTCCGATTCTGGCTGTTAACCTGGTCCAGTCAGGGAGCCCTGGCTGACACACCGAAGCAGAAGCGTCAGACATCCTGTTCACTCAGAGCTGGGCTCTGAGGGAGCTGGATCAGTGTCAAGGACTGTCCACATGTGAATAAAGGGGGACTTTGAGACAGTGGTACCTGTACAGTTATTTCAGTGTGACAATGCAGAGAATATGGAAAGACCTTGAAATGAATTTTCATCTTCATTTTCACAATGGAAAAGAATGAGATGGATACAGTAATCTCAGAGAAATATTGGACAAAATAATGATGACAAGAGAGGAAGTGTTAGAAGAATTGGAATCCTTAAAAGTGGATAAGTTGCCAGGGCTGGATTATTTGCTGGGATGCTGAATGAGTTCAGGGAGGAAGTAGCAGATGTTCTGAGGATTACTTTACAATCTTCACAAGTCACAGGGGAGATGCTTTCCAATTTCATAAGATACAGGAGCAGAATTAGGACATTCGGCCCATCGAATCTACTCCGCCGTTCGATCATGGCTGATATGCTCCTCACCCCCATTTTCCCACCTTCTCTCCATGTCCCTTCAGCCCATTACCAATTAAAAAATCTGTCTAACTCCTCCTTAAATTTACTCCCTGTCCCAGCATCCATTGCACGTTGGGATAGCGATTTCCACAGATTCATAACCCTTTCTTAACTCTATTTTTAATTTGCTACTCCTTTTGCGAAGACTATGACCTCTCATCCGAAAATGTCCCACAAGAAGCAGCACCCGCTCCACATCTATTTTATCCACATATTTTATCATCTTTAATCCCTCAATCTCCCCTCATTCTCCTTCATTCCAGAGAGTATAGGCCTAAACTGTTTGATCTCTCTTCAGACACCAAACCCCTCATGACTGGGATCAATCCCATGAACCTCCTGTGAGCTGCCTCCATTACCACTCCACCTTTCCTCAAATAACGGGACCAAAACTGTGCACAGTACTCCAGGTGCTGGAGGACCACAGGAATGTCCATGTGGTTCCTTTACTTGAAAAGGAAATGCCAAACAATTTTCAGTTAGTTACTCAGACATCAATAGTGGGCAAATTGTGAGAATCAATCCTGAGAGATCAGACAAACTGTAACTTAGAATTGCATTGACTAGTCATGGATAGTCAGCATGGGTTTGTTAAGGTAAGGTCAGACATTATCAATTTGATGGAATTCTTTGAGGAAGTGACAAGGAGGATCGATTAT
>NW_025208560.1:11644-14884 GCF_004010195.1 Chiloscyllium plagiosum | reverse complement strand
CTTTCTGTACTGTGACCCCCACAGAAACCTGCTTTCTGTACAGTGCCTCCTCACAGGAAGCTGCTCTCTGTACAGTGCCCCACCACAGAAACCTACGCTCTGTACAGTGCCCCCTCACAGAAAGCTGCTCTCAATACTGACCCCACACAGAAAGCTGCTCTCTGTACAGTGCCTCTCAAAGAAAGCTGCTCTCTGCACAGTACCCATCACAGAAATCTGCTCTCCGTGCAGTATCCCTCACAGAAATCTGCTCTCTGTACAGTGCCCCTCACAGAAAGCTGCTCTCGGGACAGTGCCCCATCAAAAAACCTACGCTCTGTACAGTGCCCCATCACAGACAGCTGCTCTCTGTACAGTATTCCTCACAGAAAGCTGCTCTCAATACTGTACCCCACACAGAAAGCTGCTCTCTGTACAGTGCCCCTGAAAGAAAGCTGCTCTCTGCACAGTGCCCCTCACAGAAAGCTGCTCTCAGTACAGTACCCCTCACAGAAAGCTGCTCTCAGTACAGTACCCCTCACAGAAAGCTGGTCTCTGCACAGTACACCTCACAGAAAGATGCGCTCTGTAAAGTACCCCCGCACAGAAAGCTGCTCTAAGTACAGTATCCCTCACAAAAATTTGCACTCTCTACAGTATCCCTCACAGAAAGCTGCTATCTGTAAAGTACCCCCCACCGAAAGCTGCTCTCTGTACAGTGCCCCTCACAGAAAGCTGCTCTCAGTACAGTACCCCTCACAGAAAGCTGCTCTCAGTACAGTACCCCTCACAGAAAGCTGCTCACTGTACATTGCCCCTCACAGAAAGCTGCTCTCTGTACGGTAATCTCTGCAGAAATCTGCTCTCTGTACAGTGCCCCTCACAGAAAGATGTGCTCTGTACAGTACCCCACTCACAAAAAGCTGCTCTCTGTGCTGAACCCCTCACAGAAAGCTGCTCTAAGTACAGTATCCCTCACAGAAATTTGCACTCTCTCCAGTATCCCTAACAGAAAGCTGCTATCTGTACAGTACCCCCCACAGAAAGCTGCTCTCTCTACAGTGCCCCTCACAGAAATCTGCTCTCTGTACAGTATCCCTCACAGAAAGCTGCTCTCTGTACAGTGCCCCTCACAGAAAGCTGCTCTCTGTACAGTACGCCGCGCAGAATGCTGCTCTCAGTACATAACCCCTCACAGAAAGCTGCTCTCTGTACAGAACCCCTCACAGAAAGCTGCTCACTGTCCAGTATCCCTCACAGAAAGCTGCTCTCGGTACAGTATCCCTCACAGAAAGATGCTCTCTGTACAGTGCCCCTCACAGAAAGCTGATCTGTGTACAGTATCCCTCACAGAAAGCTGCTCTCTGTACAGAACTCCTCACAGAAATCTGCTCTCTGTACAGTGTCCCTCACAGAAAGCTGCTCTCTGTACAGTATCCCTCACAGAAACCTGCTCTCTGTACAGTACCCCCGCACAGAAAGCTGCTCTCTGTACAGTACCCCCTCACAGAAAGCTGCTCTCTGCACAGTGCCCCTCACAGAAAGTTGCTCTCTGCGTAGTACACCTCACAGAAAGCTGCTCTCTTTACAGTGCCCCTCACAGAAAGCTGCTCTCTGCACAGTACCCCTCACAGAAAGCTGCTCTGTACAGTGCCCCTCACACAAAGCAGCTCTCTGTACAGTACCCCCTCACAGAAATCTGCTCTCTGTACAGTATCCCTCACAGAGAGCAGCTCTCTGTACAGTACCCCTCACAGGAATCTGCTCTCTGTACTGTATCACTCACAGAAAGCTGCTCTCTGTACAGCACCCCCCTCACAAAAAGCTGCTCTCCGTGCAGTACCCCTCACAGAAAGCTGCTCTCAGTGCAGTACCCCTCACAGACATCTGCTCTCTGTACAGTACCCCTCACAGAAATCTGCTCTCTGTACAGTGCCCCCTCACAGAAATCTGCTCTCTTCACAGTGCCCCTCACAGAAAGATGCGCTCTGTACCGTACCCCCCTCACAAAAAGCTGCTCTCTGTGCAGTGCCCCTCACAGAAATCTGCTCTCTGTTCTGTGCCCCCTCACAAAAAGCTGCTCTCTGTATGGTACCCCTCACAGAAAGCAGCTCTCTGTACAGTACCCCTCACAGAAAGCTGCTCTCTGCACGGTACCCCTCACAGAAAGCTGCTCTCTGTACATTACCCCTCACAGAAAGCTGCTCTCAGTCCAGTACGCCTCACAGAAAGCTGCTCTCTGTACAGTACCCCCTCATAGAAAGCTGCTCTCTGTACAGTACCCCCTCACAGAAATCTGCTCTCGGCACAGTGCCCCTCACAAGAAGCTGCTCTCTGTACAGTTCCCCCTCACAGAAGCTGCTCTCTGCACAGTGCCCCTCACAGAAAGTTGCTCTCTGCACAGTATCCCTCACAGAAAGCTGCTCTCTGTACAGTACCCCTCACAGAAAGCTGCTCTCTGCTTGGGACACCTCACAGAAAGCTGCTCTCTGTACAGTGCCCCTCACAGAAAGCTGCTCTCTGCACAGTACCCCTCACAGAAAGCTGCTTTCTGTACAGGGCCCCTCACAGAAAGCAGCTCTCTGTACAGTACCCACTCACAGAAATCTGCTCTCTGTACAGTATCCCTCACAGAAAGCAGCTCTCTGTACAGTACCCCTCACAGGAATCTGCTCTCTGCACTGTATCACTCACAGAAAGCTGCTCTCTGTACAGTGCCCCCTCACAGAAAGCTTCTCTCTGTACAGTGCCCCCTCACAGAAAGCTGCTCTCTTCACAGTACCCCTCACAGGAAGATGCGCTCTGTACAGTACCCCCCTCAGAGAAAGCTGCTCTCTGTACAGCACCCCACACAGAAAGCTGCTCTCTGTATAGCACCACACACAGAAAGCTGCTCTCTGTACAGTATCTCTCACAGAAAACTGCGCTCTGTACAGTACCCCACACAGAAAGCTACTTTCTCTACAGAATCCCTCACAGAAAGCTGCTCTCTGTACTGTGCCCCCTCACCACAAAGCTGCTCTCTGTACAGTATCACTCACAGAAGGCTGCTTTCTGTACTGTGACCCCCACAGAAACCTGCTTTCTGTACAGTGCCTCCTCACAGGAAGCTGCTCTCTGTACAGTGCCCCACCACAGAAACCTACGCTCTGTACAGTGCCCCATCACAGACAGCTGCTCTCTGTACAGTATTCCTCACAGAAAGCTGCTCTCAATACTGTACCCCACACAGAAAGCTGCTCTCTGTACAGTACCCCCTCA